>NC_062217.1:105310323-105452297 GCF_902686445.1 Sciurus carolinensis
GGTACATGCCTGTAGTCCTAGCAACATGGCAGACTGAAGAAAGAGGATTGAGAGATCCAGGTCAATGTGGGTAACATAGAGAAATCCTTTGTTAAAAATATGTCCTCAAACATCTGTCATTTATCTGTACGGAAAATACTCAAAATATTTTCTTTTAGCATTTTGAAATCTACAGTACATAATTATCTGCAGGCACCCTACTGTGCAACAGTAGAATGGAATTTCTTACTCCAAATTTAACTGTAACTTATGTAATTACAAATTCATTGTGCATTATATGTATGTATGTATGTATATGTGTGTATATGTCACTTTCCTTCTTCATTTTAAAAAGAACTTAAGAAAAAGATACACACACACATGCATGCACAACAAAGAAGAGGGACAAAGAGAAACAGGAATATAAGATGAACAGTGATAGAACAGAAAATAAGAAGAAAGTAATATTGAATTTCATACACAGGGCCTTGTCAGAGAGTCATGTAAGTTACTAATATCACTTATATTTGAATCCTATATTTCTCTGCAAGAAAACTGGAAAACATGATTAATTATAGAATCCATGCTCTCTGTAAAAGAAATTTCTCAGAAAAAAAAAATATACCTCTTAATATCTGAAATACTGTTCTCCCTTATATCCTATGGGATGCTATGTAATGTACCATAAATGGCATAACACAGAACTAGACCTATTTGCCACAAGAGGCTTCAATATATCTATCCCTTTATTAATATAGAAAACATGGTTGATTTAGAGCCAAATGAACACATTAGGTAAACAGAATATCCTGAGTATGTGCTTACCATGCCTTGTAAAAGACAAGACTAGATTTCAAACTACCCGCTAAGAGTGGATCCCATTTCAGATAATCCTTTTATAATGTTTCCTGACATGATTTGGATAGGCAGTAAGGTGAAGTTAGAGTTCATACCAAATACCAGGTATTATATATTCCAGTTTACCAGTTAAGAATAGTATTCTATCTTTTAATAATGTATTAAACTGGAGTTAGTTTTGACATTTTCTTATGAAAATGATGGTATTTTCCAGAATACACATCTTAAAGATGTATTAAAAAGTGAAAGGAATTTGAATCAGAAGCAGTGATGCCTAAATAAAATTACAAAATCCAGTTATTTATCAACACATATTTTAAGCATAGTGTAAGTATGACTACAATAGAGGATTAAATTATTGAACCAAAAGAGTAATAAATTATGTGTTAATTACTTATTTTGTTCCTCATGTAAAATTTTAACAGACTGGAAACATAGTGTCAAAGTCCAGGTCACAGTTTTTGTACAGAAATATGCAGAAAAGAAGACATTCCTAGGGAAGGAAAATATCCTAAATTGCAGTCTCTCCAGGGACAAGTATGATAATTCAGTACTTCTTGAAATCACTTAATAGCATGTATACAGGTCAAGATTGAAAATATTCCAAAGAACTCAAATAATGAAATAGCTAAGTTTATGGATAGAGAAATCATTGTTTTCCTACTATTGGAGTCTAGTTCTTTAGTTTAACAATTAGACCTCAATATTTGCTATTCAAACCTGTATTTTCTGCTTTGAATGATTCAGCCCTATGGAACTAGAAGATGTTGGGACAAAGGTATTACTCATTGGTGATTTATTTTGATATCTTGTTGATATTTTGACAACTGACTGCTAAGTCATAATATATGATTGATAGAGTTGATTGGCCATGCAGAACTCTGCTTACAAGACACTTCTCATGATTTTGTCATTGGACAGAACTGCAACTCAAGGGGACTAGATGACATTGCTTAGCATTCACCCTTTGGCTATGTCTGCATAATTCAAAGTGGGAGGAGACCTGGGAACTTGAAGTCACAGAGATAAGAAAACTGAATGTTCAGGGTATAAACACAGAAGTATCTTGATAGATGCAAATATACTTAGGTCATGTCTTCATAATAGTAGATAAAGTACATGAGATAAATTTGACTTTGCATATGAGAAATATCAGAGATATTTATTCCTAACTCATTCTCATAAAATGTATTTTTATAAGAATGTCTTCAATTATTATTGATTCTAGGTAGAGAAATGCAGATATTTGAAAGAATAAGGAGACCATGAGTGGGAGCTGGAAGGGCAATGAGGATACTCATTTTGAGATCTAGAAAAAAGAGAGAGAGTTATTTGGTGGAAGAACAATGAGCACAACTGTTACCTGCAGTAATGTGGAAAACAGGAAGTAACACTGGCGAACTTGTGGGTCTGGCCCAGGAAATTACTATGCTGAATGTGGAAAATGCCATCTGCTTCCTTTTAGCTGCTATGAAAAAAATACATGAGGAACAAATTAAGCAGAAGGAGGAACTGTTCATATTTTACACAGAACCTGTAAATAAAGAGGAGCTATAACTTGCTGGGTTTTATAATAAAATTGCTTTTCATTCCCAGTTTTTTCCAGAAAACACAAATTCTCAAAATAAGACATGACCTTGGTTTGAAGATGGAACCCAGCTATTGACAGCAAAATACAGCCTCAGGGTCAATATCTCTAAAGATTTAAGGAGAATCTCAGGATCCTCTCAGAAATGCAAAAGTTTTCTAAGAATCTTAAGGGAGTTCACTCTTATTTGCATCCCTGGAGAAGAGGATGGCCTTGAAGAGATCTGTGAATGCAGCTTCATCTAATGGAATGCACTAGTTAGATACATAGAAAACTACAAAAAATAAAATGAGGAAATTGTATCTGCCTGGACTAAAAAGGCAGAGAAAGTTTAAATGAACATATGTTGCAAGATCGCCAAGTTTCTCTGGGAAGGAGGCAAGTTAAGAAGGAAATCAAGTGTTCCTGGTGATCTTCCTTAGACAGCACCCTCCAAATGTCCCAGTGATAAACTGCCACAAACACTTCAATGATCAAGCTGAAACCTCCAACTTCTTAGGGGTTAGAAATCATCCACTGTTCACCTAATGAAGGAAGCTAAATTCAGTAAATTGTTCCTTTGCTGTTACAGTGTCCCTACTGCAGGTGAGTTGTGACAACACGCTAATAAAAGTGATGTCATTCTCCCAAATGATGGGACAAGTATATAAGCTGGAGTAGATCTTGTTTTGTGGGATCTGGATAGGCAATTTTTTTTTAAAAAGTGTCAGAATTGATCTGGTGGTAAAACCAAAAACATGATGGGATACTTGCAATGTTTCTGTTACTTCTGTATTATTGTCTCCATGTGAAAACAATGAAAGAAATAAAGAAACTGAGCTATAAAGCTTGGCAAAAGGTAGCTCAGGGAGCAGAGTTTACAGCACAGAGGGTAGAGAGGAGCAGCTTGCATAATCCCTCCCAGGGACAAAACTAGGCCATATTCAAGAAGCTGGCTACATGTGCCTGTCTGGATTTTCAAATTGCTATGGAGTAGTAACTGCTGTGCACCTCCCACGCTCAACCTTTTTAACTGAATGCATCTGTTGCCACACCAAATCAACTAATTGTAAGAAATATCACATTGTTAATGTTGCAGATAATGATATAAATGGGGGGATGGTTATGCAGTAAGGGAGAAGCTGAAAAGAAGACTAATGATTTTAGATAAAATTATATAATAGCAGGACAAATGTCTATTATATCATATTTGACTTTTGCCATACAACCACAAAAGACTGTATTTTTATTAAAATAAATTCAATAATTTTATTCTATTTTACCCAAGTGTTTTTTTAATCCTTTTGTAGTGAAATCACCTTCTAATTATCTTTTCTGCCACATCCTTGTGGATTTTCTCTTCAATTCAGTAGTCACATTGTGATATATCCTCATTTGTTAATAGTGGGAAATATCTGCAATTATTCTCATCAACTTTATAAAACATTTTCCTTTTGCAATATATTTACAATTTGCTTTCACAGTAGGTTTCCACTATACTTGAATTTATTATCTGTTATTAAGTTGGTGAAGAGATATCAGTATTTTGTGAGGAGGAATGAATATTACATTGGGGATTAACTTTAAAAATGATCAGTTTGTTAGGTAGATAGTTTTAATTTATCATGATTTCATTTCTACAGAACAACCCAGATAGTGGATTTTCAGAGTAAAGGGCCCCCTGCACTACTCAGTTTATAGATGAACAAGTCCTAGTACCAGCAAATACTGGGCTTTCTAGAAAAACTGAGTTGAAGCTTGTAACTTAGGTTCATGGTTTAAGAGAGACTTTCTGCTTTTCAGTCTGGATTTAAATCTTGTCAATAAAAAACACTGGTGTAAGTTTGGGGAGGGAGTGTGTCAGAGAGAAGTCTGGATTCTTAGATCAGGTACTGGCCTGTCTTTACTCATGCTGTTACAGGTGTGGACAATGTGAAAAAGAGAGAGGGAAAGTGACTCTGAGAAGAGAGATTTGTAGCGTGCAGAAGGAGGCTGAGGAGAAAGGATGGCTCACCTATTGTCTCTAATAGAACTTGGAGCCTGTTCACTGGTAGAGGTGAACCAGTGAATGTACTGGGCTTTTTTCAGTAACCTGTAATTCTTCATCTCTTGTATCAGGATGGGGAAGGAGAGTGGCAGACAAGTGGAAAAGCAGGAAAATTCCACCCCTTTGCAGTATCCATCTTCTTGGAGAGAACCTACCCATCGAATGGTGTGAGATTGAGAAGTCACAGAGAGAAAGGAGGTAAGGCTCACATTCTAAAGGCTGGAAATCACTCTCCATTTCTCCTTGTTTTGCCATGGGGAAAGGAGGAAAGAGAACTGAACACAGGAAATTATACATCTGGGCAGAATTATTTTAGCAACAGACTAAGCAGCTGGCCACAGGAGTGAGCTCATATTTAAGTTAAAATTCTCAGACCTTATTGATGAAAAAAGTTTCAACTATTTTTTGAAGTCAGTATTGTCCAAAGTCTGATACTGCAACTAGGAGGGAATTGACTTCAAAAGAGAACCAAAGTGGAAAGAAAAGCTTTGAAGTGAAAATCTGAAGGCTACTAATTGAAAAGGAAGAAATTATCCATGTTTAAAAATCTGTGTTTATAAATTATCTGTGTTTATAAGAACACAAAATATGCCTTGGAAAATATTTTAGAAATGATAAGTAAAATTGTAGAACAAAAAGACAAAAACATCATGAATGTTTTTGCCAAAAATGAAATTAAGAGAACACTTTCATTCACAAAGGCTACAAAATATATAAAACACTTGGGAATAAAACTAACCAAGGAACTGATAGATCTGTGTAGATATAATTGTATAAAACACTAAAGAAAAAAATTACAGAGGATGCAAAAAATAAAAACATATCCCATGTTCACAGGTTGAAAGAATTTAACATTGCTAAACTGATCATAATACAAAAAAAAATCTATGAATTTCCTTCTATAAATATATATATCAATCTGAAAACTTATGGGGAACCACAAATAACCCATAATAGCAAAGTTGTACCAAAGGGAAAAATCTGGAGCCATCACCATGCCTGATATTGAAGCTTACTGCAAAGCTATAGGAAGAAGAACAACATGGTGTTGGCATCAAAACAAAGAGACACAAAGAGGACAGAATACAGATATGAGAAGTTAATCCGTGCTCATACAACCAATTGATTTTTCACAAAAACACTCAAAACATATAGTGGATGAAAACAACCTCTTTGATAAATGGCTTTGGCACAATTAGGCACACAGAATGAAACTAGATTTCATCCTCTCACCATACACAATAATCACCTAAAAATGGATCAGAGACCTAAATGTAAAACCTGAAACTGTGAAGTTACTGTGAGAAAATGTAGTGGAATCACTTTTAGATGATGGTATACATTTAGATAGGACCCTAAAGGCAGATGCAAGAAAAATCAAAATAGGCAAAAGGAAGCATGTTAAACTAAGAAGTTTCCATGCAGCAAAGGGAATAATCAACCATGTTAAAACACAACTACAGAATGCATGAAGAATTTGCAAATTATTCATTCAAAAAGGAATCAATGTCCAGAAGCAACTCAGGTTATATACCAAAAATGGATCAAATTTAAAAATGAGTTGAAGGACTAAAGAGACCTTTCTCAGAAGAAGACACAGAAATGGCCACGAGGATGTGAAAAAATGTTGAAGGAATTGGAACTGCAGTTTGTACCTTTAACATTCCCCTTCCTTCCCTTTGATGCACTTCTACTCTTTTGTTCTCCCTTCTGTTTTTCAGAGACCTCCCTAGTTGTTTTAATCCATATTTCTTTCAAGCTTTGACATATGAGAGAAAGTGTTAGACCCTTGACTTTTTGAGTCTGGCTTATTTCACTTAGCACAATGTTCTCCAGGTCCATTCATTTGCCACCAAATGACATAGTTTCATTCTATTGTGAATTGCACTGCTATAAACATTGGTATGCTTGTATCACTATAGCTTGCTGATTAGTTCCTTTGCATAAATATCAAGGGTTGGGATACCTGGATCATAGAGTGGTTTCATTTTGCATCATTTGGGAATATCCATACTGCTTTTTAAAGTGGTTGTACTAATTTGCAACTCTAAAAGCAATGCATGAGTGTACCTTTTTTCTCCAATTCTCACCAACAATATTGGTATTTGTATTATTCATAACTCTATTCTAACTGGAATGAGATGAAATCTCAGTGCTGTTTGGGTTTGCATTTCCCTGATTGATAGGGATATTGAACATTTTTTCATATATTTTTTGGCCACTTGTAATTCTTCTTTGGAAGCAAGTCACAGTCAATGGTAGTGGATAACATAAAGCCATGGACACCAGGAGGTAGAAAACATTGGAGGCTATATTAGATTCTGTCTGCCCCCCTAAAAAGAAGAAAAGAGAGGGAGGGAGGAATGAAGGAAGGAAGGAAAGAAGGAAGGAAGAAAGAAAGGAAAGAAGGGAAATATTAGAATCAGACTCAAGTCAATGCACCATATTATGGCAGGATCCCACTTTTAGTTAAGTTTTTGTTTTAGCTATCTATTGTTGCATAACTCAGCACCAGAAAATAGAATGGTTTATAACAATTCATGACTGCTTGTAATGGCTCAGGAGATTGACCAGAAGGTGATTGTGTTTCATTTATTCTTGACTTGGAGCTGGGATTTCTAGAAGGTCTCCAATGGCCTCAAATGCATGCCTGGGTATTGGTGATACTTGCTGCTTTGCAGCTCAAGTAGAGTTGATGAGAGATCTCACTTCTCCTTCATGTGACTTCTTCACATAACTACCTGGGCTTTCTCACAACATAGCACATGGGTTCCAAAAGGAAACATTCTAAAAGGACAAGCTGAGCCTGCACTTGCACCACTCTAACTAATACCTGATTGGCCAATGCTTGTCACATGGCTCAACCCAGAGTCAGTAAGTGAGGGAACTTACATGTGTGCAAAAACCAAGGAGCATGGTTCATTGAGGGGCACCAAAGTCATGGGCTATCCCTTCCTTCAAATCACCACTAGCTTTATTTCTGGTTGAGCAAATGATTTAGGGATAATTATCATTTAAAACATTTTCTTAATTATAAGACAAACTTATTTTCATAAATTTTCATTTTATTTTTCAGAAAAATATACGAATCAAATTAAATGTCTGATATAATATTTTAAGTGTATTTCATTTGAGTGGTCCTTTTGTAGGTCAATGATACTCAGCTAGAAAGAGATCCTATATCTTGTTTTCCATTTATCTTCTGCACCTTGGGTATCACTGTCAAGTCAAGAATCAAGTAGAGGAGGAATGAGTCATAAAACAGAATTCAGGCATTGCTGGTCCCTGGGAATAACAACATCATAACAGCAAAAAACAGCAGCCATCATCCTGGTGAATATCTTTAATTTTACTCTTTAAGAAGAACTAAATGGACACTCTCCCACCAGTTTTATAACTAGATATTGGCAATTATGATTGGTTTAAAATGGTGTCCAATAGCTTTTCTTGTCATGCCTTAAAAACTGCAGCTTTTATAAACCAATTTAGCAAAAAATTCAACAAAAATGAATTCTAAAAGGTATAGTTTTTACACAGAATATTTTAAACAAATGTGTAGCTTTTAAACAGGGGTTTAATTTTGTTCTTTGTTGTATAAGCTTTAAGGGAAAGTTCTAAAAATATATAAGGGTACTTCATGTGTTGCAACACAGGCGCTCTGCACCTAGCACTGAATACCTGGGATTTGTATTTTCAACTTACTGTAGAAAAAAACCCTGAAATAACTGAATGCATTAAATCTTAGGAAATTCTCTATATTCTTATCTATCCTCAATAAAACTCTAGGTAATGTTTCTAAAGGGATTTAAAATCCAGCCAAATAAGTATATTTACTGGCTATTTTGTTTTTGTTCCCAGAGGTTATATTTAATCTTAGGATAGTTGATGTAACACAAGTTTCTCCTCCCCAACTCCATCATAAATCTGAGGTAGTTTAAATAATATTCTAATCAAAATGATTCCACAGAGTTGGTGATTTCAGCAGTGCTCTTTGGGGACCTAATTGAAGGTGTTGTTACCTATTCTTCCATTTCCCCTTCTTGAATATATCTATTATTTTACCAGATCTGAAATTTCATTTTCTTTCACATACCTGCATAAGCATTTAAGCAATGGATATTTCCCCTTGGGGTTTTGTCACTTTGACTTTTGTTTCTATGACAATATCTTGGCAGGTGCAGTGTGTGCAGGCAACCGAGATGATTTCTTGCTTGCTGACTCCTTGCCTCTGTCACACATGCTCACTGACTCACTGCCTCCCACCCTCAATAGGGCACACAACTGCCACCCAGCTCCCCTTAGAGTTTATACTTAGGTTCCATATATTCCTTGTATTGGCTTTCCTGGAATGGAGGGCACTCCGCCAGAGTTTGTGTGAGGTTTTCTTACTCCACTTTATCCTATGCCACCTAGCTGCATTGGATTACCCACTGATATCGGATGTCAACATCTGCCACTCCATGTGGGTGGTTGGGACTCAATGACCTATTCCTTGACTGGGCCTTATCTCCTAGAGCCAGAGCCTGCAGGAGTGGGGCTGGAGGGTAATACTGCTGGAGCTGGTGCTATGCGGGGAAAGCCCCGCGTCTGTGCACACTCCTAGGTTCCTCCCTGTTTCCCAGGGACATGTGGCAGTGGTCAGATTGCCTGCAGCAGGACGCTGCTGTTATGTTGGCCTGCTTACCTGTTGTGGTCAGACGTGGACCGCGCCGCCTAGCGGCCTGGACGATAGTGCAGGCGGGCGGCAGGCCTCTGTGATCCTGGGCCCTGAAAGGTGCAGGAAAGACCTAAGTCCAGATGGGCAGTGACCCCCAATGGACCCTTGCTCTACTTCCAGTGGGTGAAGGAGTTGGCACAGCGCTAGTTGAAAAATACATGCCCTTGGGGTTCGGTCCCTTGGTCTTTGGTCACTGCCTCACAGCTGAATTGGTGCTTGTCTTGAATCTTTGTCGGAAGTGGCCGGAACCGAAAGAATCTCTGGTTGCCCAGACAACGGTGAGGTCAGAAGCTGTCATTCTACCTGTCCTTGACATCAGGAGGTAACTGGAGAGCAGCCAGGATGTCACAGCAAGCACTAATGGAGACTGGTGACACCCAAAGCCCAGAAACACCCGCTGGGAAGAGAAAGCAAGAGCTATCTCCTGACAGATCCTAGTGTGTCCATCCCCTTGAATCCCCAAGTCGCCGGATGCCAACCTGGCGCTTTCGCTTTGAAGGTCGCAGGTGGTGTATGATCTACAGTCATTTCGGAGGAGCACTGTAAACACGTTTACGCATTTCACTGAGCAGGATCCAAACCAGGGTAGTAGGATTTCGATTGGAGGTGAAGAAAGGGAAGTTACTTTCTGGAAGCTAATCTCAGTGCCAGGATTCCTGAGGGGAATTGCAGCCAACTGTACCATCCATGGGGGCAAAACAGTGGTGGTGGTGTAAATTCCTTGAGTTCTCTTTGTGTCTGTTTTTGTCAGCATACCAAACCCATGGGCATGGATCCCCTGAGCCCTTTCCTCTGCCCTTGTATATTTCTAGTTACAGACAGGGTCTGGCTAGTTTGCTTAGTCCCTACCTAACTTGTGGATGCTGAAGCAACAGGTTACTCTTCTGAAAAAAAAAAAAAAAAAAAAACACTGGTGATCTCTGTCTTTTTCTTGAAAAATGAACCTGCTGCCTTCCTGCTTGATTATTCCTCTTCCAGACAAGGGCAGACTGCTCGCCTAAGTGCAGGAGTGCAGGAGGCATTGAGGTCTCCTGTGAAAACTCCAACAGTATTGTGCGACTTCATGGCTCAGGTCCCCCTGTCATCTTCAGTAGCATCTGTCTCCTTATCTGGAATTGTGCTTCCTACCCTTTCCCTACCCTGAATAGAAACAACCCCATTGTAGTTTGTGATCCCATTACTTGAGCACAAGTGAGGAGCCTAGAGATCAAAACTTGAATGAAATACCTTCTGACCTTTTGAATAGGCTTAGAAAGGAGTGGGTGGGTGTTTCTGCTCTCCCTTTGCAAAACTCAGAGCTGCATGTTGAAGCCTTTCCACCCTATGGGCCGAGGAACACAGAAAGCAGCAGTGCTCACCATTATCTGACATGCACTGTCTGCTCAAGTTTAGGGTTGAGGAAGGAAAGATGGAAGTGTAAGGGGCAGGATTACTGAACAGCAAGCACTAAAGTCATCTGCAACTGGCTCCTCAGGAAGTGGTGTGAGCTTAATATGAAACTTTTTTTTTTTTTTTAATAAATCTTGTTTCATGGGTTCTTTAGTGGCTCCACAGGCATGGTCCCCAGTGCAGGCCCTGCCTCTGCTGGTTGGTGTCTGGTGTCTCTGCAGCTCCCTGCCTGGTCAACTCCTCTCTTGAAGCCTTTTTGGATGAAAGTCACATTAAAACACCAACAATGACTTTGCACCCAAAGCCTGGACATTGTTCTTGGAAGTCCTGCAAGGTGACTAGGTATTCTGGGAACCACAGTCCTTGGATGGACATTGTAGCCCTTTAGCCTGTTTCCTCAGCAGTTTTTAATGCCCACCATTTCTGGCTACACATTGCTTTCACACATGATTTCTACACCAGTTGATTTTTTCCTCAGCTCCAAGGGCATGTGTTCTACTCTTTGAACTCTTTCTCACTAGTCTTGAGGTAAGGAGGAAAGTGGGATTAAAGGAAGATAGATAACACTAAAGAACCCTCTAATCTGTAGCCAAAGTGAACATCTTGGACCTTCTCTCAGACTTTGGGGAAGTGTCCAATGAAGAGATTCAAAACCCATCCCATTGCTGCTGCTCTTCTGTGACATTACCTTCCTGAGGCAGCCCATGCTACTTGACTCTTGTTCTTTTCTACTGTCCAAAGCAGCCATGCCTGGCTGTCTTCTTCATGTTGTTCACTTGGCCTTAACTCTCCTTTTGCTTCCATGAGAACCCTGTGATCACACAGGGTGCACGTGGATAATCCAGGCCGATCCCTGATCTTGAAGCCAACTGAGTGGTTACCTTAGCTCCATCTGCAATCTCAGTTCCCCTTTGTCATTTGATAGGATGCACTCAGATTCCAGGAATCAGGATGGGGTGCCTGTAAGGTTCTGGTACTTTGCCTGCCAAAGTCTCTCACTTGGAAATTGCCATTGAAAACATCATGTTCATTAAGGAATATGAGAATTCTTAGAAATTACTGTACCAGTGTTGAGACAAAAACTGAGGTTATAGATCCCACTTTGTATCTTGTTAAAAATAGGTGAATACATAATTCATGAACATTAAAATATTGATCTGGGTGTTTATTCCATTTCCTTCTCCCAAATAAATTGGTGGAATAAAGATTAAGTTGGATATAGGTATAATAAACGCCCTCTTATGGTACTTATCCTCTCTGCTGCATTTCTTTGATCTTTGAACAATTTTATTTCATCTGATGATCCTTCTTTAAGATCTATCATCAATGTGTATTTTACCATGATTTATGCTGAAATTAACTATGGATGAGTCTCAGTATCTCTCTGTTTCAGTGCTGAAAGTTAACAAATAGCCCACAGTGATCATAAACTAATTTTTGCCCTTTATTAATTTCTTATCTCTTATTTAGGCATTGAAAGTACCATGCCAAAGTCTGGTGGAACTAATTCCTCTCCCAAGATCCTTCCATAGTAAAATGTCGCGTCCCCTGCCCGCAGAGAAACACGAAACCGGATCAGGGCAAGTTCTTTATTTTCTGCAGTCTGCTTCTTCTGGCTGGCCAGCACTGGCCGCTCTTGCAAGTGCCTTACATTACATACATCAACCAATCAGCTTATAGATCACGAGGGAAAAGCATGGACAGTAATGGAGCATAATAGTGTGGACATAGCGATCATGCAGTGTCCACGAGGACCCATGACCAATCACATTAACTTCCTCAAAATACGCCACTTGTTGGCAGAGAGTATTAGTCTGCTGGAGGTACCTGGTTTTGTTCTCGGCACTTCCTTGGCACCTTGCCAGGCGCCATCTTGGCCACGCCGAAGGGCTGGGGGTCCGCGGCACCCCGACAGCTCCCCCTTTTTTATTTATTAAAAGAATGCTGGCTTGGGATCGTGCCTGTCTTAGGCGGAGTGGTCAACCATCGTCCTTACCCGTCATCGGATAACTGCAGAGCATGCTACAGCTCCTGTCTTAGGTCGGTACGCGGTTACCTCCTTCCTTACCCGTCATTGACTACCGATCCAGCATGCTCAGCCAGACTTGAGGAGGGCTGCCAGCCTCTAAGGCCATCATGGCTTGATGGAAAATGATGCGATCTCTGGCATGAACTTGGCGTATACGCATGATAAAGCGTGTGAGGAAGATAATTGCAATGATCATAAACACACACAATGCTCCCATTCCTGCCCATTGCTTTACAAAACTGAAGGAAGAAGATAACCAATTTTGCATTTCAGATATAGGGGCTACATTAACTCTAGTAGAATTAAGGCTAACAATTTGTGATCTAAGAATGGCAGTAAGATTATCAAATTTATAAGACCAATTGGCACGTAGCTGAGTAGATATGATTTTAGACAAATTTGCTGCATAACTAAGATTATGATAAGCTACAGGTGTAATGCACAGTCCCGGCAGATGATAAATACACCCCACGCTTAACAGTTCTTGTAAAAGGTCCATTTGTTCTTGAAGTAAGTCCACACGCTGGTTCACCAAAAGTAGTCCTGCTTTTAGGTGTTGATGCACTGTTTGTTGAGTAGACAGAGCAGTAGCTGTCTGCTGGACCACTTCATTAAGCTTAGTTGCTGACTGTACTGATGTCGTCAAGGCTACAGCTGCTGCGGCGACTGCTGCTGCTGATGCAACTATGGTGGTAATGACTGCTACGGTGATTCCAAAGTCCCTCTTATTTCTGGAAAGCAATACTGGCAATTCATCATCTGTAACAGAAACTGGCATAGGCAGAAAAGTAGGAATTCGCATGACGACTGCTCGGGAGAAATTGGTAGCATTCCAACATTGAGAAAGGTAGCATCTAGATTGAGAGCAATTAAGATTTGTGCTATTAGTGTTAGTTAGTAAAAACATAAAAGGAGGGAACACACAGACTGGGGTGGGCAAGAATGAAAGATTTTGAGTACAATTAGTAGTAGTCTTAGCTCCACTCTTGTCAATTCCAGTCCACTTCCTAGAAGTCCATTCGCATTGTCTGAAAGAACCTCCTTTAAGAGCAAAAAAGGGTTGTAAGTTAGTATATCCTGAAGTCGAGGTAAATAGCAACCAATTATCAAAGGGGTTAGTGCGTCTTCCGCCAGATTTGCCGTCATAATCATGAAAGTCATCAGTAGTACGCTGAGAAGTAAAATTTGGTGTGAAGAAAAATCCATGTTGAACTGGAGCTGCTTGCTCAGCATCTTGACAACCTGTCCAGGTAGGAAGTGTGGAAAATTTTGGTTTACATGGAGGAAAAAGTCTAGGAGTTTTAAATCCATTAGTGGGAAGTGGTAATCTGTGAGGTATAAGTCCTGTAATCAAAGTGGCTGCCCCTTCCCTATATTCCATTGATGTGGTTATTTGTGTACCATTACCAAAGTGAACGCCAAGCGTATTATAGCCTTGGGGTAGATCATCAGGAGAATCCTTAGATGTAAAGAAACCCTGTACCTGCTTTTGGAGAACAATACAAGGGTTAAAGTCATTACTACTAATAGCATTATCTTCAGGTATATCAAAGCACAAGGTTCCAGGAAGGGAGAAAGTGGAAAAATTATATAGATGAGTAGCTGGATCAAAAGACGTGGTGGGTAATCCTGTAGCCGCATTGGTGGTGAACAATGGAGGAAGTAAAGAGGAAGTATTAGTTAACGGTAAAGGATATGGCCAGGCTTTAACTATCGCCCATAATTCTCGTGTCTTCACCAGTGTCAACATCGTCATTAGCAGGGCGCTTATCAGCACGATGTTCTTCATCATTACTTTGATGTACCAGTCTGGTCAACCTTTCAGGTATCCAAATTGGTGTTTGTTGATCCTGTGGGAAGACACAAACAGACCCTCGGACCCACCGAAGAACTGGATCTGGACCTCTCCATGTACCTGTGAGAATATCTTTCCACTTTACCCACATTTGAGTACTTGTGGGATTAGCATGTCTCTCTGCAGCCGTGCTTCCATTTTTGTCCACATTTAAAAAATTTAAAATAAAGAGTACTAAATTTAGTTTGTCTTTAGGTGCTCTAAAGTCAGCACCTATTCCCCCTTTTTGTTTTATTAAACAATTTTTTAATGTTAAATGAGTGCGTTCCACTATTCCTTGTCCTTGAGGATTATAAGGAATTCCTGTGATAAGTTGTATACCAAAATTTTTTGTGAATAGAAGAAAACTTTTGGATGTGTAAGCTGGCCCATTATCAGTTTTGATGATTTTTGGAATGCCCCAGGCTGCAAATGCTTGTAAACAATGTTGTATAACATCTTTAACCTTTTCACCAGTGTGAGCTGAGGCCATAATTACTCCTGAAGCGGTGTCTACTGAAACATGTACATACTTTACAGTACCGAATTCAGGAATATGAGTTACATCCATTTGCCAAATATGATTAGGTAACAGTCCTCTGGGATTTACTCCAACAGACTGTACTGGCAATAGGGTGGCACAATGTTGACATGTTTTAACAATTTGTCTAGCAACATCTTTAGAAATATTGAACTTTCTTCTAAGAGTAGTAGAATTAACATGAAATTGTGAATGAAACATCTTAGCTTGTTCAAATAGTGTAAAAGCAAAGATGGTTTTTGTGGCTTTATCAGCCTTAGCATTTGCCTTGGCAAGTGGTCCTGGTAGGCCAGAATGAGCTCTAATATGTCCTACATAAAAGGGGTATTTGCGGTCTAAAATTAGGGCACGTAAGTTTCGAAAGTAAGGAGCAACTGTGGATCCATCGGGAATATAAGGCACAGTTTCTAAACAAGGTACTGATTGTACTATATAATAACTGTCAGATAACAGATTAAAAGGTTGATCTTTCATGATATTAAAAGCTAAGACTACTGCAGCAAGCTCTACTACTTGGGCAGATGAGGAAGGGAGAATGATGGTTTCAGTTTTATCTCCAACTATTACTGCTCCCACTCCATTTTTAGATCCATCAGTAAATATTGTTTGACAATGATGCAAAGGCTGCGTCTTTGTAATTTTTGGAAATACAATTGGAGTATTTTTACAAAATTGTATCCATGGATGTTTAGGATAATGATTATCAAATGTTGCTGTGGCTGAGCAATATAAAATAGCCCAATCATCATCATGCTGAATCAACCACTGCATTTGTAGTTTAGTATAGGGAATAATAATAACCTTAGGGTGACTTCCAAATATGGTAATACAGGCTTCCAACCCTTTGTATATCAACTGAGCTATTGCCTTAGGAAATGTTTGTAACTGTTTTGTGGGCGATGCTGGGAGATTGATACTCTGTAAAGGTCCTCCTTGCCATAGAATTCCATATGGGCTATGTTGTCCTGGGATAATAATCAACATTAGAGGTTGGGATGGATCACATCTTTCTGTATAATCTGATTGTAATCTCTGTCCTACCAACGTGAGAACCTTTTGTGCTTCCGAAGTAAGGACTCTCGGAGAATGGAGATTAGGGTCTCCTTTAAGTATATTAAATAGAGGTTTTAGCTCTCCTGTGGTAATTCTTAAATATGGCCTAATCCAATTTATATCTCCAAGGAGTCTTTGAAAATCATTTAGATTTTTAAGCTTATCGGTTCTAATGGTTAATTTTAAAGGCTTTACCATAGTAGCTGTAAGCTTAGTACCTAGATATTCTTGAGTTTCTCCCATTTGTAGCTTTTCTGGAGAAATATTTAAACCATACTGTTGTAAAGTGGAAATTAAAAATTGCAAAGCCTTTTCCAAGAATTGTTTGTTTTTGTGGCAGATAAGGATATCATCCATATAATGATAAATCAACAAGTCTGGAAAATTGTCTCTTGTAGGTTTTAAGGCTTTATCTACATACATTTGGCATAATGTGGGACTATTAGTCATGCCTTGAGGCAACACAGTCCACTCAAATCTTTGGTCAGGCTGTGCATGATTGAGAGAAGGTAAGGTAAAAGCAAATCGCCAACAATCCCTTCTATGTAATGGGATTGAGAAAAAACAATCTTTTAAATCTAAAATGACAGTGGGCCAATTTTTAGGTAAAGCTGTAATTAAAGGCAATCCCCGTTGTATAGGACCCATAGGGAACATCTGTGCATTAATGGCTCTTAAATCATGTAATAGTCTCCACTTTCCAGACCTTTTTTTAATAACAAAGATGGGAGTATTCCAGGGAGAAGTGGAAGGTTGTAAATGTCCTGCCTGTACTTGTTCTTGTACTAATTTATGAGCCGCTTCTAACTTTACTGTAGTAAGGGGCCACTGTTGAATCCATTGTGGCTCATCATTTTTCCAAACTATTGGAATTGGTGTAATAACAGTGGCCCCTATATAAAACCCAGCCCTCTGAAATCATTTTTTGGAGGAGGTAAGGGCAAGGGTTGTAGTGATCCCTGTTGTTCTCGACCTAACCCTTGATTTTCTGTATATTGCATCTTTTTCATCATATGTGTCACAGGTTTAGAATTAATATTTGTTGTTAATTTAGCATTCATTTGAGTTAAGACATCCCTCCCCCATAAGGAAATAGGTATTTTACAGATATATGGTTGAAAAATCCCTGAATGGCCTTCATTATCCCTCCAGGACAGCGAAGCAGCACTCTGGTTAGGTGATTGAGCCACACCCAAACCTTGTAAATTTTGATTAGCTGTAACTACAGGCCAACCTTTGGGCCAAACTGCTTCACTTATTATACTTTTATCATCTCCTGTGTCCAGTAATCCTATAAAAGGTTTATGTCCCACTATTAACTGCATTATGGGCCTATCTTGGAGGTCCATAGTAAAATTAGCCCAGGGTCCTCCTGTAGACCCAAATCCGTTAGTTCCCCTTATTGTCTTCTTACTAGGCCACAAGGAATGCTGACTAGGTAAAATTAACATTTGTGCTATCCTATCTCCTGGAGAAATGACTGTAATTCCTTTGGGTGAAGAAACCATAGCCCTAACTTGTCCTTGAAAATCAGGGTCAATTACTCCTGGGTGGACTATAAGACCTCTTAAGGTAGAAGAACTTCTGCCTAGAAGCAATCCTACTGAATTTGCCGGAATATTTCCTTCCCAATCTGTGTCTACCATTTGTACACCCATATCAGGGGTTAATACGAGTCTGGAGGTGGCACAGATGTCCAATCCTGCACTTCCTGAGGTGGCTCTTCTTTCCTGAGCTTCATTCCCTTCTCGGTTGGAGGATACCACTGTCGTGGCACTTGTTGAATCACCCCGTATATTTGTTGTGGGCCCCGGGGCGGGCCCCTCACCCCGTTTTTTTGTAACTTGGGGTTAGTTGGTAAAGGATTCCCTTCATTGTCCCTAACAGAATAACATTCATTAAGCCAATGATTTCCTCTTTTACACCGCGGACATAACTTAGGCCCCTTTCCTTGGCCATTGTTCTTGGAAGGGCAACATGCTTTGAAATGTCCCATTTGTCCACATGTGAAGCAGGAACCAGGAGGTCCTCCTTTTTTACTCCCTCCTCTTTGTTCTAATGCTGTGGCAAGAACAGAGGTTTGTCTGTCGAGTGCAGCAATAAATGCAGCACTATTTCCAGAGGCCTCATTAATGTCTTTGCAGACTCTTAAATAAGTAGTCAAATCTTTATTTCTCCATGGCCTGATGGCATCTTTACACCATTTATTGGCTTGTTCGTAGGCTAACTGTTTTATTAAGGGCATTGCTTGATCAGCATCTCCAAAAATTCTAGAAGCTGTTTGAATTAATCTATCAACAAAGTCTGCATAGGGCTCATTACTTCCTTGGGTAACTTTTGACAACTGTCCTTGTAAATCTCCTGACCCTTGTAGGGTTTTCCATGCTTTAATAGCAGCCACAGCAATTTGAGCATACACTGCAGGATGATAATTAATCTGTGCCTGGACTCCCTCATAAGGCCCTGTTCCCATCAACATGTCTCTGTCTACCTGCGGATTCCCTGAAGCTGCATTGCGCCTTGCAGTGTCCATTGAAATTTCCTGCCAAGCTGTTTTCCACATAAGATACTGTCCCCCTGACAAGGTTGCTCTAGCTAAATTAGTCCAATCCAAAGGTAGCATATTTAAAGACATCATGGTCTCTACCAGTGAGACTGTAAAAGCCGATTGAGGCCCATAAGTGCTCACTGCTTCTTTTAGCTGTTTAACCATTTTAAAATCTAATAGCTGATGAAATCTTTGATTTTGAGCATCCTCAAATACTGGATATGTAGC
Organism: Sciurus carolinensis; assembly: GCF_902686445.1. Lineage (NCBI taxonomy): Eukaryota > Metazoa > Chordata > Mammalia > Rodentia > Sciuridae > Sciurus > Sciurus carolinensis. The sequence goes on from NC_062217.1 coordinate 105,329,114, forward strand.
ATTCTGTAAGGAGGCCCACCCTCTATGTCTGCTATGGTTTTCCTTTTCCTTAAACTCCATAGGTGGTGCACTGGAAGCAATAGGTGTACTAAGCCTTCTGGGGGCAATAGGTGTACTAAGCTGTTTAGACGCTAGATGGCGCTCAGGTTGCACGCTTAACTTTCCCATAGCTTCCTCAAGCTCCTCCCCAGTAAGTTCTTCCTCAGAACTTTCTCTTTCCATATAATTTTCTCTTTCTAAAGTCTGAGAACATGATCGTTCCTCTTTAATTTCTTCTAAGATCTGACTTCCTTCTTCTAAAGGCCCCTTTAAGTCCCTAAAAGGGTTTTTTGATTTACCTTGCTGCATCAAACAAGATTTAACAAGTGACCATATTGGCAGAGTTCCCATTGGCAAAGGCTCGCGTCTCTCCATGTCATGCAAATCCTCTCCTAGCTGTTCCCACTGAGGAAGATTTAATAATCCCTCGTCTAAAAACCACGGAGAGACTTTCTCTACAGTATCTAGAAACTTTAAGGCCGTGTTTGCCTTCAATGGGGTTCCGTGATTTTTTAAAAGTTCTCTAAGAGGCCGCTGCATTCTAATCTTAGACAGATCCGTTCCCATGACTACGAGGTAGTTTACTAGTTTAAACACATAAACAAAAGACAGGCGCGCGCACGCACACACGCTCACTCACACACGCACACAGTTTGGTACCACTTGAATCGTCCCTCCCACGGGGAACCTTTTATGATGAATCGTCCCTCCTCTGGGGAACCTCTTATGATGAATTGTCCCTCCGCTGGGGAACCTCCTGTGATGAATTGTCCCTCTGCTGGGGAACCTCCTGTAATGAATTGTCCCTCTGCTGGGGAACCTCCTGTAATGAATTGTCCCTCTGCTGGGGAACCTCCTGTAATGAATTGTCCCTCTGCTGGGGAACCTCCTGTAATGAATTGTCCCTCTGCTGGGGAACCTCCTGTAATGAATTGTCCCTCTGCTGGGGAACCTCCTGTAATGAATTGTCCCTCTGCTGGGGAACCTCCTGTAATGAATTGTCCCTCTGCTGGGGAACCTCCTGTAATGAATTGTCGCTGCTCCGCGAACCTCGAGACGTCTCACCTTTTGAACTCTCAAACTAATTTTTCTTGATTTGAAAACTTTTGTGAACTTACCCTTATATTTTTTCTCAGTCCGGGTGTTTCGGCACCATCTGTCGCGTCCCCTGCCCGCAGAGAAACACGAAACCGGATCAGGGCAAGTTCTTTATTTTCTGCAGTCTGCTTCTTCTGGCTGGCCAGCACTGGCCGCTCTTGCAAGTGCCTTACATTACATACATCAACCAATCAGCTTATAGATCACGAGGGAAAAGCATGGACAGTAATGGAGCATAATAGTGTGGACATAGCGATCATGCAGTGTCCACGAGGACCCATGACCAATCACATTAACTTCCTCAAAATACGCCACTTGTTGGCAGAGAGTATTAGTCTGCTGGAGGTACCTGGTTTTGTTCTCGGCACTTCCTTGGCACCTTGCCAGGCGCCATCTTGTCCACGCCGAAGGGCTGGGGGTCCGCGGCACCCCGACAGTAAAATACCGATAGTCTCTAGAATATCATTCTCTTCAAAACTGCAATGGAAATCTGAGGTGGGGAACACTTGACAGACATCCATACACTGCCTGGACTTTGGGACCAAAAAGACAAGCTGATTGTTAATTAAAAACCTTATTTTGTTATTTGTTTAATTGTCTTATGATCAATTAATATCCATTTTGAAGAGTAAAACCTTTAAAAGCTGGTGAAACCTCAACTAATGTTGTACTCTAGTAATCAGTTCTGCATAGCCCTGTTGGATTTCCTAGAGCAAACTGGGGAGGTCCTCTTCCAACTCTGGCCTGCTGGCATGACTTAGAAATCAATGAGTCAGACGGGATGCTGACTGTAAATCCCAGATTCCCTCACACCCACCTGTCAAATCAACAGCAGCCCTAGAGAGCTGCATTTTGGGCCTTTCTTGCTGAAAATCAGAAGAAGTACTAATGCATTCAGTAAAACTCTGCTTCGAGGGTTTGAAAGTTTCTCAGTGTGAGATTTGTGTTACTTCATTTTTGGTTTCACTCCTACTTTGGGAAAAGAGTTGGTACAAGTTAGCATTGACTGCTTTAGGTGGTGGCCAAGGTGCTGAAGGAATTTTAAAATAATGAACATACCTTCATGTCCTCAAGGGATTTATCCTGTAATGAGGGAGAGGAACCATTTCAATAGTAATTTAAAATGGAATAAGCACCAAGGATTTGTAAGGAAATCTTCACACATTTGGTAATGTGATTTGGCTATATTAAATAATACAAATTAATCATATTAGTTTCTGTTTGGCCACTGAAATTCATCAGTCATGCATGAATTGGTGAACAGCACAAGAGATGAGAGGTAGAACAAATATGTGTGATCAATACCAAGTCACTTTCAGGTTTCTGCCTTTGAAAATCATGCATACTTTATTAAGACAAACATCCTAGAACATCAGAGTACTCTGTGAAGAGATTTTAATAAAACAGAACATCTTTGGTCAGTCAAACTTTCATCTGTTTTCTTAGGAGATCCTGAACAGGCATTTCCTGGAAGCAACAACTATGGAGGGAGCCTACTTTTGGAAGGGTCCAGATGTGTGCAGAAAGCACCAAAGGTGACAAGGCTTCACTTCCACTATCCTGACATTCCTCCAGAATCTGCACTCCAACCTCCTAGTTCTGCAAGCATTACCCACTCTGTCTCTGCTTTGTTTGCTTTGTTCTGCTTCTATTTTTAATTGATAACACATGTTAGGGTTTAAAAGGCCACTTCTAAATGTTTCTTATAACCACATATTATTTTTGATCAGTGAAAAATGCATAATTCAATGTTTGACCTAAATTAATATTGGTTGTCACTTACTTTAAAAAAAATATGTAAGATTGAGTTTACACTATTTCCTACTTCACAAGAATGTGAAACATGGGAACCTCAAAAATACTATTGAAGAATAACATTCCTATCATCTTCTGAACTATGAGTTAATTCACTAATGTAGCTGGTATCTTTTGTTCATCTTCCAAAGGCAAATTCAGTTTTATTTTTCTGGTCCAGTAAATGAGTTTGAAATAAGTTTGTCTGGGAATGCATGAATTTTTCTAATAATAGTAACTTATAAAAGACACAAACCCCATAAAATTCTGAGGAGGAAAAGCCAAGTCTTGTTTGTTCTTTGAGATTTCCTAGGCTTAGGCCCTCATTTTCATGGCTCATCCCTGTAAGTCCTGAACAAGAACTTATCTCCTCCTGCATCATACAGTGATTAAGTCACCATTGAACTGTGTGGAAAAAAACAAAAAACAGAGTTGAAGAACATGATCCCTGCAGTAAGGAAGTGGGAAAGTGTTTGTGGCCTTTCAGAATCAACAAATATTGAAATTTCAGATCAGAAACAAACTTATTCTAGATTGTATAATACAGGAAAATATCTCATGACTTGTTTTCTTGTTTGTTTCCTTAGAGGGATGCATTTCATATAAAACAGATTGGATTTCCTTTTGCAGGAATATATAGGAAAAAATGAAATATCTTCATTCACTTCCTCCACAATAAGAAATCACAAATTAAACTAAAAGAATATATGTTCCTTGGAACTCATTGAAGATTTATGGTGTAAAGAAATTTGTAGGAACTAAAGTCCATAATGATGAGCGTGTCCCAAGCAAGCCAGTGACAAAGTGTCGTTCCCTACCTGGACTCAGTACTAAAACTGGGAAGGAGCAATCACCAAAGCCTGATTTGAGTATCTTCTCTGAAAGGGAGGGATAAGAGGCCACTTTGAGAAACTTGTAAACCAACAAATCAAAATATGAACTGGTAAGAGTCCCAAAATGATTCACTCTCCCAACTAATTTTGTTACATGGGGCTTGTAGAAGGAGGAAGAGGTCAGGTGTGGGAAAGTCATCTTATGGCAGCACTGCCTCAGAACCTCATGTCCTATGTATCCAAATTTAAAGGTTTTTCAATCTTGTGACAGCAAAGTCTTAAAGACCTGAACTCTTACCATCTCTCAGCACCTATGCACATGAGCCTTCATGTATCTTAAATTCAGAGTAAATAAGTCAATGCTGCAACCACAGTCCCAGTTATTTTAAACCCAATTGCTGTCATGGGCACTTGAGGGCTGGTGGCAGCATGGGCACTTGAGGACTGGTGTCAAAGGCAAAGATACACCACCTTAAGATTTGACACTCAAATGACAGGAGTCTTGTAGAGGTTATCACAGCTGAAATCTGGTGCTCATAAGTCCAAAGTTGATTCACTCAGACTAGTGAACGCCACACTTGCTGTTTTCTTGGAAGAGATAGAGGAGCTAGGTCTTCATTTCTCTCTCTCCAGGTAGATGATGATGATGATGATAGATAGATAAATAGACAGACAGATAGGATTTTATATCAGACAGTATTCTGTGGTATTGAACACATTTTCCAGAACTAAATAAAAAAATGAGAAATACATATTTTTAAAAAGTATGTGATTTTATCAAGATAAAATTAGTGAATAAAAACAACAAATAACTTAGCACTTGAAAGTATCCGAAATGAACTTTGAATAACCTTGATGAATATGTTAAAGAATCTTAGAACAAAACTGAAAATATTGCCTAAAAAGATGAAAAATTAGAGATTTGGAAGGTATAAAATTAGAAAATTCTAGGAATAAAAACAAATATCAGAAATAAAACTGAAATCATCATTAGATATTCTTAACAAAAGATTGGACATAACAGAAAAGTTTGGTGAATAGAAAGAGAAATCAATAGGAAAGAGAAAAATCAGAGAAAGTAAGAAGACTAAAGAGACTTGAAGATGTGGGAAACAGGAAACCAACCCAGGAAGGGAAGTGCAGAGACAAAGAGAAACAGGTGTTATAATCAAACCCAACATTCAGATGACTCATTGAAATTCAGAAAGGATAAATAAGCAAACAGGTATGTCAGAACCCATGCTTGAATACTAACAGAAAAGGAAAATAGTCTTAGGAGTCAGACACAGAGGGAAAAGAAAGGTTACCTCCAGAGGAATAAATGGCAGAACTCACACTGACCCATGACCAGAAGGAGTGGAGGATGGACAGCAGGGAAAACATCATGTGCGGAATGGAAAATTTAAACAGGAATTGCAAGCCTAGATTTCTGTATCTCTGTGTGTGCACATGTGTATGTGCATATGTCTGTGAGGGAGTGGGGAAGGAAAGAAAGATGGTGGAATGTGACATACATCATTATCCTATGTACATGTATGATTACACAGTGTGATTACATTGTGTTCAAACAGAAATAGAGCAATATATCAAAAATGCACTCTATTATTGTCCTTTAAACAAACAATAATAAATAGGATAAGAAGTGACATATTTAAAATATCAACAGGGAATATAAAATGTAATACTCTACTGAAAACAGTAAGGGACTGCACTCAGACTGAAAAGGAAAACAGAAGATTGGTGCTTGAAAATGCCTCAGTTCTCTGCCTGTGCAGTTTTGGACAATCAGAGCCAGGCAGACTCAGGGAGATATGGAGACACATGAAAAAGCTTGGGGAATACAGATAAATATTTTGCAGGAAGTCAACAAATGGGGTAGTATTTGGAGAAAGAATCCCAGAAATTTGCATAGGGTGTCCTTAAATTTTTGCTCAGTATGGGACCATTTGTGTGTAATGCCAATTCCACATTGCTGGGAAAATGGACTGGAAGATGGAACCTAAACAGCTTCCCTCACAAAGTGCAGGGAAAATCAACATTGTAATCAGGCACTGGAGAGTACTATGTCATCATTCCATCAATTGGAGACCCCTGAGATGAAGGCTGCTTTATCCCCACACTAGGAAGGTTTAAAAATGTACCTGAATCAGGAAGCAATGGTGTATGCCTGTGATCCCAACAACTCAGGAGACTATGGCAGAAGACTCAAAACTTGGAGGCTAGACTTAGCAATTTAGTGAGGCCCTAAGCAACTTAGTGAGACCCTGTACCAAAGTAAAAAAATTAGAAGGACTGGGGATGTGGCTCATGATTAAGTGCCATGGGTTCAATCCCCAGTAACAAATTGTAATAATAATATTAATAAAATAACAACATACCTTGAGGGGATCAAACTAGTCCACATGGACCGTACATATGTGCTAGAACAATACCTATGATGTTCTGTTATAGAGCTCTCCCCAAACACTCCACAACTTAGCATCCAGAACTCAGCATCTAATGGAAACTATTAAACTTTCCAAGAAAAATCAATAATTCAGAACCAAAAGAAAAGCCAATAGAAACAGACCCAGAAATTACTAGCAGAAAAAGTATTAGCAAGGGTGTGTAGCTCAGTGGCAGTGCACTTACCTAGCATATACAGCTATCACCAGTATTACAGAATAAACAAAAATTTATTTGGAAAATAGAAAGGAATGTGGAGGACAAACAAATGGAATTTCTAGTTTTAATCATTAACTATGTAAGATTAAATATGAATTAACATTGCAAAAGAAAACTTCAGTGAAATCAAAGCCCTAATAATCTAAATTATTGGAAGAGCAGCAAAGAGCAAAAATACCAAATAATATTAATGAATTTATACTCAAGGAGTATGGGAAAAATATTAAATCGTTTACCATGGATTAATCAAAATTTTAGAAGTAGAGGAGTCAGGAGGCTGAGGTAGGAGGATCACAAGTTCAAGGCCAGCCTCAGTAACTTAGCAAGGTCTTAGCAATTTAGAAAGACCCTGTCTATTATAATGAATAAAAATGGGTTGGGAATGTGACTCAGTGGTAAAGTAGCCCTGTTGCAGTTTACTGTGTTGAGTTGGCATTGTACCCAAATTAACAGCCATATACATATAGAAATGTCAAACTTATTTTTTCCATTTGTACAGAACTAATGCATTGTATTAAATATATAAGATCTTATCTACATGGGTTTTATTACAGAAACTAATGAAGAATTCTCTAAATAAAAGAAAAAGAAAATGTGACTCTTGAGGTTGGGAGTATAGCTCAGTGTAGACTGTTTGCCTAGCATGTGCAAGGCCTGAGTTCAATACCCAGCAATGCAAAAGTGTAATTTAAAAAAACAATAGAGAAGATGCCAGGACAACTATTTATAGAAATTAGAGCTCACTGAACCCTGCCATTAAAGACACAGCAAGTTTATTTTTTTAAGTCATATTCTAATATGAATTTCTAGTTTATCAATAGAAATGTACATTATGGCATTTATAATGTCATAAAACGTGAACTTTCCACAAGAAGTAAAATTATTGCCATTTTTGTGAGTGGAAGAAAAAATAGACATTTTAATACTGGTTTCATGGAAACATGAAGAAAATGTTGGCAAAATAAAGGTGGAATGATTACATGTCATTAGAAAGAAAGAAAAAAAGCTATTACAAAGACATTTGATTTTCTGTTTTAGAAACAAATTCTCCCAAATGTTCAAGGTTTTTTGTTGTTTGTATTTAGAAATGTGCTCCAATGGGACACAATTTTCATTCTTGCAAGATGGGAGGAGAACACCAACAACAAGCCTCATCTGAAGCCTACAGAGAAACCTGACCAGTCTCCTTCCTCAGGATCAGTTTCATACAAGATGCAAAGAAATGTAGGGTCACATCTTCAATTCAAATTTCATCCATTTGCCTGCAAATGCCATAATTTTATCATTCTTCTTTGCGGAGTAATATTCCATTGTATATATATGCCACAGTTTCTTTATCCATTCATCAACTGAAGGGCATCTAGGTTGGTTCCACAATCTGGCTATGGTGAATTGAGCAGCAATGAACATTGATGTGGCTGTATCTCTGTAGTATGCTGATTTTAAGTCCTTGGGTATAGGCCAAGGAGTGGGAAAGCTGGGTCAAATGGTGGTTCCATTCCAAGTTTTCTGAGGAATCTCCATACTGCTTTCCAGAGTGGCTGCACTAATTTGCAACCCCACCAGCAATGTATGAGTGTACCTTTTTCCCCACATCCTTGCCAACACCTGTAGTTGCTTGTGTTCTTGATAATAGCCATTCTAACTGGGGTGAGATGAAATCTTAGGATAGTTTTGATTTGCATTTCTCTTATTACTAGAGATGTTCAACATTTTTTCATATATCTGTTGATTGCTTGTACATCTTCTTCTGTGAAGTGTCTGTTCATGACCTTAGCCCATTTGTTGATTGGATTATTTGTATTCTTGGTGTAGAGATTTTGAGTTCTTTATAGATTCTGGAAATTAGTGCTCTATCTGAAGTATGAGTGGCAAAGATATTCTCCCACTCTGTAGGCTCTCTCTTCACATTACTGAGAGTTTCCTTTGCTGAGAGTAAGCTTTTTAGTTTGAATATATCACAGTTGTTGATTCTTGGTTTTATTTCTTGTGCTATGGGAGTCCTGTTAAGGAAGTCTGATCCTAAGTCAACAAGTTGAAGGTTTGGACCTACTTTTCTCCTATAAGATGCAGGGTCTCTGGTCTGATTCCGAGGTCCTTGATCCATTTTGAGTTGAGTTTTGTGTAGGGTGAGAGATACGGGTTTAATTTCATTCAGTTGCATATGGTTTTCCAGTTTTCCCAGCACCATTTGTTGAAGAGGCTGTCTTTTCTCCATTGTATATTTTTGGACCCTTTGTGTAGTATGAGAAAATTATATTTATTTGGGTTTGTGTCCATGTCCTCTATTCTGTACCATTGATCTACCTGTCTATTTTGGTACCAATACCATGCCGTTTTTGTTACTATTGCTTTGTAGTACAGTTGAAGATCTGGTATTGCAATACCCCCTGCTTCGCTCTTTCTACTGAGGATTGCTTTAGCTATTCTGGGTTTTTTATTCTTCCAGATGAATTTCATAATTGCTTGCTGTATTTCTGCAAGGTACATCATTGGGATTTTAATTGGAATTGCATTGAATCTGTACAGCACTTTAGGTAGTATGGTCATTTTGAAAATATTAATTCTTCCTATCCAAGAACATGGGAGAACTTTCAGTCTTCTAAGGTTTCCTTTAATTTCTTTCTTTAGTGTTCTGTAGTTTTCATTGTAGAGGTCTTTCACCTCTTTTGTGAGACTGATTCCCAAGTATTTTATTTTTATCAAGGCTATTGTGAATGGGGTAGTTTTCCTAATTATTCTTTCCGAAGATTCATCACTTATATATAAAAATGCATTAGATTTATGAGCATTGATCTTATATCCCACTACTTTACTGAATTAACTTATGAGTTCTAAAAATTTTCCGGTGGAATTTCCAGGTTCCTCTAAATATATAATCATGTAATCAGTGAACAGGGATAGTTTGAGTTCTTCTTTTCCTATTCGTATCCCTTTAATTTCTTTGATTTGTCTAATTGCTCTGACTAGAGTCTCAAGGACATTGTTGAATAGAAGTAGTGAAAGAGGGCATCCCTGCCTTGTTCCAGTTTTTAGAGGGAATGCTTTCAGTTTTTCACCATTTAGAATGATATTGGCCATGGGCTTAGTGTAGATGGCCTTTATAATGTTAAGGAATGCTACCACTACCCCAATTTGTTCTAGTGTTTTGAGCATGAAGGGATGCTGTATTTTATCGAATGCTTTTTCTGCATCTATTGAAATAATCATGTGATTCTTAACTTTAAGTCTGTTGATATGGTGAATGACATTTATTGATTTCCAGATGTTGAACCAATCTTGCTTCCCTGGGATAAAACCCACTTGATCATGGTGCACTATCTTTTTAATATATTTTTGTATGTGATTTGCTAAACTTCAGTTGAGAATTTTTGCGTTGATATTCATTAAGGCTATTGGTCTGAAATGTTCTTTCCTTGATGTGTCTCTGTCCGGTTTAGGTATCAGGGTGATATTGGCTTCATAGAATGAGTTTGGGAGGGTTCCCTCCTCTTCTATTTCATGTAATACTTTGAGGAGTATTGGAATGAGCTCTTCTTTAAAGGTTTTGTAGAACTTGGCTGAGAACCCATCTGGTCCCGAATTTTTCTTTGTTGGTAGGCTTTTGATGACCTCTTCTATTTCATTGCTTGAAATTGGTTTATTTAAGTTGTGTATGTCCTCCTCGTTCAGTTTAGGTAATTCATATGTCTCTAGAAACTTGATGTCTTCAAGGTTTTCTGTGTTGTTGGAATATAGATTTTCAAAATAACTCCTAATTATGTTTTCTATTTCACTTGTGTCTGTTGTGATATTTCCTTGTTCATTCCGAATTTTAGTAATTTGAGTTTTCTCCCTCTTTCTCTTTGGTAGTGTGGCTAAGGGTTTATCAATTTTGTTTATTTTTTCAAAGAACCAACTATTTATTTTGTTAATTTTTCCGATTGTTTCTTTTGTTTCAATTTCGTTGATTTCAGCTCTGATTTTAACTATTTCCTGTCTTCTACTACTTTTGATGTTGGTCTGCTCTTCTTTTTCTAGGGCTTTGAGCTGTAGTGTTAAGTCGTTTATTTGTTGATTTCTATTTCTTTTGTTGAATGCGCCCCATGAAATAAATCTTCCTCTAAGTACTGCTTTCATAGTGTCCCAGAGATTTTGATATGATGTTTCTTTGTTCTTGTTTACTTATAAGAATTTTTTTATTTCCCTCCTGATGTCTTCTGTTATCCATTCATCATGTAATAGTGTATTATTTAATCTCCAGATATTGGAGAAGTTTCTGTTTTTTATTCTGTCATTTATTTCTAATTTCAATCCATTATGATCTGATAGAGTACAAGGTAGTATATCTATCTTCTTGTATCTACTAACAGTAGCTTTGTGGCATAAAATATGGTCTATTTTAGAGACGGATCCATGTGCTGCTGAGAAGAAAGTGTATTCATTCTTTGTTGGATGGTATATTCTATATATGTCTGTTAAGTCTAAATTGTTGATTGTGTTATTGAGATCTATGGTTTCTTTGTTCAATTTTTGTTGGGAAGATCTATCCAGTGGTGAGAGAGGTGTGTTAAAATCGCCTATATTATTGTGTTGTGGTCTATTTGATTTCTGGAATTGAGAAGGATTTGTTTGACGTACGTGGATGAGTCAATGCTCGGGGCAGATATTTATGATTGTTATATCTTGCTGATTTATGCTTCCCTTAAGCAGCATGTAATGTCCTTCTTTATCCCTTCTGACTGGTTTTGGCTTGAAGTCCACATTATCTGAAATGAGTGTGGATACTCCAGCTTTTTTGCAGTGTCCGTGTGCATGGTATGTTTTTCCCATCCTTTCACCTTTAGTCAATGGGTATCTCTTTCTATGAGATGAGTCTCTTGCAGGCAGCATATTGTTGGATTTTTCTTTTTAATCCAATCTGCCAGTCTGTGTCTTTTGATTGATGAATTCAGGCCATTAACATTCAGGGTTATTATTGTGATATGATTTGTATTCCCAGTCATTTGACTCATTTTTGTTTTTTGACATGATTTGGTTTTTCCTTTATTTGGCTATTCCTTTAGGCTAGTTCCTCCCATTGCTGATTTGCATCGTTGTTTTTCATCTCTTCCTCATGGAATATTTTGCTGAGAATGTTCTGTAATGCTGGCTTTCTTTTTTAAATTCCTTAAATTCCTTTTTTAAATTCCTTTTGTTTATCATGGAAGGATCTTATTTCATCATCAAATCTGAAAGTAAGTTTTGCTGGGTTTAAGATTCTTGTTTGGCATCTGTTTTCTTTCAGGGCTTTTAAAATGTTGTTCCAGGCCCTTCTAGCTTTTAGGGTCTGGATTGAAAAATCTGCTGATATTCTTATTGGCTTCCCCTGAATGTAATTTGATTCTTTTCTCTCACGACCTTTCAAATTCTGTCTTTATTTTGTATGTTAGGTATTTTCATGATACTTGCCTTGGTGTGGGTCTGTTGTAATTTTGTATATTTGGAGTCCTATAAGCCTCTTTTACTTGGTTTTCCATTTCATTCTTCAGATTTGGGAAATTTTCTGATATTATTTCATTGAATAGATTGTTCATTCCTTTGGTTTGTTTCTCTAAGCCTTCCTCAATCCCAATAATTCTTCAATTTGGCCTTTTCATGATATCCCATCATTCTTGGAGATTCTGTTCATGATTTCTTACCATCTTCTCTGTTTGGCCAACTTTGTTTTCAAGATTAAATATTTTGTCTTCAGTATCTGAGGTTCTGTCTTCCAGTTGTTCTATCCTATTGGTTATGCTTTCTATGGAGTTTTTAACTTGGTTTATTGTTTCCTTCATTTCAAGGATTTCTGTTTGTTTTCTTTTTTCAGTATCTCTAACTCTTTATAGAAATGATCTCTTACTTCCCATATTTGGTCTTTTATCTGTTGATTGGTGTGATCATTTAATGTCTGCATTTGCTCTTTCATCTCCTCCTTCAATGCCTGCATTTGCTCTTTCATCTCCTCATTTGCCTCCCTGATTTTTTAAATTATGTACATTCTGAACTCCCTTTCTGACATTTCTTCTGCTGTGCTGTCATTGGGTTTTATTGATACAGTATCTATGTTTGTTTGGAACATTTTCTTCCCTTGTTTTCTCATATTGGTCAGCTGTCAGTGGGACCCTGAGATATTGTAGATTTCCTCTATTGGCTTATAGTGTCCCTGTAGATTTCCAGTGTATCACCTCTCAGCCTTCAGTAGCCTGAAATCTTGGAGGAACTTAATAATGCAGTGCTTCTGAAGAATGCTGCCCCTAGCCCCCTACTGGTTCCAGGGCTTGGAGCTGGCTCTGTGTGGAAGGGCTCTCACTGGGGGGCCTGCACTGCGCAGCTGGCCTCGTGGGAGGAGCCCACCACCGGAGTGTGGAAGGCTACCTTGGGAAGACTCTAGCTGCCCCGATCTGCTCTGATAAGCCACCCTTATCCCCGTGGCTCTATTTTAGTCCGAATCTCTCAATGCCTTCCCTTCTTGAGTCCTGGTTTCTGGAGCAACTGGAGATGTAGTCACCCTCTAGTCCACCATCTTGTATCACCTCATGGAAAGAACTTGTGGCCAGAGCGTCAGGGCCGCCTGGAGAAGTCTCTGGCTGCCCTGCCCTTATCCCAGATGTTGTTTGTGGGTCGAAGCTCTCCGTTGGCTCAGGGACTTGTGGCTGGCTCTGTGTAGAAAGGCTTTCACTGGGCAGTCTGCTCTGAGAAGCTAACCTTGAAAGGCGCCTCCCACCGCAGGGAGCCGGGCTGCTTGGGGAAGTCCCTGGCTTCCCTGTCCTGGTCCCTGAAGCGGCTTGCAGGTCGGAGCATGCCACACTGGCTCTGCTACTTGGAACTGGTTCTGATCAGAAAGGCTCTCACTGGGGGGCCTGCTCCGAGAAGCTGGAGAAGCTGACCATGTGCTCAAATGATTATTAAATGGTGCCACTGTTCATTGTGCCAACATACCTTGGAAGAAATTTTCTAACCAAATATTTAGTTTCTTGTAGACATCATGGGGAAGATTCAATTTTTCCAGCTTTCTCCATACTCTTCTTTCCCTATATATTTGATTTATGAAGATTTAAAACAACTAGAGATACAGTTATCTCAAAAGTTGTAATGTGTGGCTAATATTTGTGCATCTTTGCTGAAATAAGAGCTTTAGCGAAGTTGATCATTTAATTTAAATAGATATCAGTTTCATTTAGAGTGACGAGAAGGTATTGCCAACTATATATAAGTGTATTTCTTAAATCTTTTAAATTTTCTTACAGGTGGTAGGCCCATGATAAAGACTGTAGAAAATTTAAAAAATTCTAGTGTGTAAAGTTTACGAGTGATCCTGACTTTTTTTTCTAATTGCAGTAATTTCAAAATTTAGGCTGATAAGGTAAAAGGGCATCCAATTTCATGACAGTAGATTGGTTGAGTTGAGGTCACATAGTTCCAAAAGGAATAGAGCTCTGGGACCATCTGTTTATAGTTATCATTGCTGGACATTTCTGAGTCTGCAAAAAGCTGGTGATTGCATCACCTATCTTCCAAATAACCACAACACCCAAACACACACTTCATCCAGAGACTATTTCATTTCATTCTTTTGTGTAAAGAATCTTAGAACTACCAAGAAGCTTAGAATGTATTTAATATTCACACAGTAACTTATCACACAATTAATTATTCAATTTTTTATTAGGCAATTTATCTTATTAAATCCAGAAGCAGCTTTGCAAAATGGAGTAAGAAAGTGGCTCTGAGATTCAAGCCACAATAGTTCCCAGTGCAGAACTCACAACCCAGAGGCTCTGTGATTTTGGACAAGTTTTTTTTATTCTTTCAAATTTTTGACTCCTTTTTCTTCAAATGGAGATACTAATATCTATGCTGGACATTTGTTGGAAGGATTAAATGAGTGATACAATCAATGTCTGACAAATGATAAGTGTACAATAAATATTTGCATTTCAAGTTCTTATGGGAGGTTTGTTTTTCCTTAAGTAAAGGATTATTTAGTCTAATTAATGACAAAAATCTGAATTTTCAGCAAGTGTCTCAAAGAATTTTTTCATAAAATCCTCTTTTCAGAGTATTAAAATGATTGATTCTGAGAAAATTTGATTTGATATTATTAAAATGTTATGAAATGGGATGTAGGTTTGCCTGTGGGATCAAAAGTTCTTCTTAACTGCACACTGTACCTTTCTCATGGGTCTATTATGATGGGCAAGTAAGAGATAATGAAAATCAGTTGGAAAATTGGAATGTGGCAAACTCCTCGTGGCTTTGCTTTCTTCAAACTTAACAGATATATACTTTCAAGTCTTCTAACTACTTTGTAAGTAATCATTCTTCCAGATAAGACTCCTTGCTTTCTGTATTCAACTAATCCACAAATTGATTGAAGGTGTATTGAAGACTGCACTCAACTCTTCCATATTAAACACTACAGAGTCTGAAATAAAAATAAATGATGAGATTTTATTCTAATTATTGAGTCACAATCTACACATAAAACTTGTTCCCTTCTTAGACTCATCACAGAAGGAATAATTTCTATACTCCAAAAAATGAAACCTAGGGAAATATGATTATCACACATGAATCAATTATCACACAATTGATGATTATCTGCTTATAAAAAGTTAAATTGTGTGACCTAAACTTTCCTAAAGAGTTGGCTAGAAATGTAATATATCACTAGGGAAAATAAGGTCACCAGGAGATTGCTAGGTCTTGAAAATGTTGGATTTTAATTGAATGTTACAGGCAGGTGAAAAATAGGCTAAGGAATAATGATAAGATACTACCTAGGGATGGGGACTAGATCAACAGCTATTTTAAGGACCAGATGAATAATTTAGGAGAAGGTGTGGGTAGAGATGTTGGTGCTAGCTAGGTGCCAGAGCATGAATGCAAGACTTAGCTTTATGTTATTTTATTCCATGGGTCAATATAGTGCCAGCTGGGGCAGGTGGGGTTGGAGGAGCAAAATGAGTTTCAAGAGCAGTACACACAGTAGTACCTTAAAGAAATTTCAATTTCTTTTTAAAGAGTTCACCTCTGGCCTTGGCATTATTAATTTACACACTACTTTTCCACATTAACTATTGCTTGACTTAGTTATCTTCCTCATTCAGTTTAGTTCAATTCATTGTCTTTCTTGACCACCTATTGTGTACCACAGACCTTAAAGAAACAAAGAGTAAGAATCAAGGAGCTTACAGTTTAGTCCATAAGAAGTCTGGACACACATTCTGCTCATAATGATACTGAGATGTTTTTTGTGCCATTGACCATGATGACACAAAAATAGTGACAGGTCAAACTGCCAGCTCGGAGCACCCCTGGTAGTGTAGTTATCCAACTGTGCTGGTTGTCATATTCTTTTGTCAGGCAATCACAGAAAAAGAAATCATCATTTTCACTTAAGAATGCTCTCTAGTGAGACATGGGGATGTATACCTATAGTCCCAGCTACTTGGGAGGCTGAGGCAGGAGGCTTGCTCGAATCCAGGAGTTTTAGACCAGCCTGGGAAACATAGAAAAACCCATCAAGAGAGAGAAAGAGAGAGAGAGAGAGAGAGAGAGAGAGAGAGAGAGAGAGAGAGAGAGAGAAATATTTACATAGCAGTATAGCAGTAAAAAAATTAAGTTTTATTAAATATTAACTCAAATAGGCATCTTTTACTATTTACTGTGACTGAGAAGCATGCATAAAGTACTCCTGCTGCACAAAGACTATTTTGAGATAAACGCACTTGTGCAACTAAACTGATCACCATTGACCACCATATTTCATGGAACATTTTTTAATAACAGGACAATGAAATGGACCTGTTACAGCAATAATGTGGGGTAGAGGCCATGCTTGAGTCCTTCCAGAAGGTGCACCACATCCTATCTGGGTACCTGAGCGTGCTATTCATCACCACCATGGAGGATCTGGAACCACAGTTCAAAAGACTGAAGGTTGAATGGAGGTGCTGACACTGGCACTACTGGGAAGAAGCAACTGAGAAAGAAGAGGAAGAATGCCAAGAAAATCCCCCATCCCCAGAATGCCAAGCTGCCAATGTGGGGACAACTGAAGAATCTGACACATCACATGGAGTAGATAATCAAACAGCAGGGAGGCACTAAGTCCCTAGTCACCATATTTGTGGCTATGATGGCTATTTTAAGCTGTCAAGTAGAGTTCATGGGGAAACTTATTGAACTTATTTCCCAGATCCACATTTTGTACACCAGCTGTGCAGACTAGAGAATCCATTCCAGTATTTACTAATGATACTCAAATGATGGAAGGTTTTTAAGATAAAGCTATTACAACTTTTATTCAACTGGATTTAATTATACATGATATAGGGAAGTTTATCTATATGTTGGTCCCACAATAAACAGGCTGGCTGTTTAAGAGTGAACCCAGAGGAAGACAGCATATGGGGGAGCCAGGGTAGTCAATTTCACTGGCCCCTGGGACTTAAAATGGTATGTACAGACAGTTACAAAAATGGGACACTCCAATGACAAAACTGTGTTTCCCATGGAGCATCCAACAATAGCTTATTGCCCTAGTCATACTACAGCAGAATTGAGTACATTCCCTAAGTGCATGGAATGTGCTAATATTTTGTCCCTGCGACATCAAGTTCCTGGCAGTAATGGATATATTTTGGATTGTTCTCACAGAATTGATGAGACAACCGTGTCAGGGATCTATGACTCCTGGAGGATTTCTTAGTAACATGCTTTCAGTGATGATGGCATGCAAAAGGCCCATGGCATTTGATAGTTGCCTTAGATTTCATTAATTATACCAGCATCTCCCTAAATAACCTCCCTTTACTGCTTAGGAGCTGTAAAGTGGCTTCATGCTATAGCTTGAAAGCCTGTGTTCGATCTCCTTATGTTTTAATTTCTGAAAATAGAAAAGTAAAAAGAACTGGAGAAAAATATCAAGCGACTTGTCGTGAATGTAATCTAATTGCATTACTAGGTATAATAGAGGATAAGGAGTGCCTGTGTTACTTCAAACCTCCTTTGTTTTAATCCCAGCTAACATTTCAGATTCCTGGTATTTTGATGCTGGAGTTCAAGTATGACATGCCCAGCTAAATAGATCCCAGTGTGCTATTACTGATCATATTGCACTTGGAGTAGTCACTTTGATATCTGTTTCTGTCTCTGCCATGACATTGTGATATCCTTATCCAAAAGCATTAAAAAAATGCTCATTTTCTTAATAATTTAGTTCAAAGCCCTACAAAATCAGGGAAATGTTGATGAAAAGCTTGAGATTAAATTAAATGCTTTGTGAGCTACTGTCAAAAGTATAGTATATGAGCTTGCCACACTTAAATTTAGACAAAGACTTCATTGCTCTGCTGGCTATAAATGTGTCACAGCTGCAAATTATACCTCCCAGTGGGATTGGGAAAAAGTTAAAAATATTTTAATGGACATTGGTCAAAGAAAAGATGACAGTCTAGATCTTATGGAGTTACTTCATATCACCCTGGATATTCAGGAAAGCAGGAATGATCTTGTGGATCCTGCATGGCTTGCTGAACAAATACTTAATGATTTAAATGATTCTAATCCTGAAGATATGTTAAAACATTTCATATGTCACTTTTTTGGAATCATGTGTTTACTACTAATTCTGTTCTTATAACAGTAGGATGCTGTGTCTTTTGAGAAGAAATCTGAGAACATCAAATAATAGCACATCACTTGTACTGAAAACATTAAAAAAAGGGGAGTTTTCATGAGAGGTGATTGAATTATGGTTATTGAACATCCTGTGACAGAGGTGATGCCTCACCCAGGAACATTCAGTGCTAAACTGCTGTTTAAGATTGCCCCATTGCTATGGTGGCACCCTGTTCAAAAGGAAGCTATGGAGCTATAAAGTTCGTGACCTTGAAGTTCCAAAACCAGCTTCCTGGGGGTAGAAAATTATGGGCACAAACCAATAATAATAATAATAATTAATAATAATGCTCATACCTATGTCCTTCATTCTGCTTGTTTTGAAGACATTTTTTCACAATACATCCTTCAATGATATAACTTATATAATAAATGTACTGAGCTGGCTCATGGTCATTGCACTCCTCCAGACTGTAATATCTACTGGGTCCCAGATGTTTTTCTTGTGTGTCTGTCTTTTCTAATCCCCCATCGCCCCTCATTTGGTTTCATGAACTAACCATCATGCAGACTGCGGCAATACAGTCTTCCACTGTTGCTGTACATTGTAAATATTTTTCAAAGTGGATTTTTTATAATTATTTTTTAATTTAGTTTTGTATGTAGTGCTGAGGATTGAGCACAGTGCCTCATGCGCACAAGGCAAATGCTCCACCACTGAGCCACAATCTCAGCCCAACACTGTAAATATTTTGAAAGCACTTTGATTTAGCTAAATTTTGCTGGTACACAGGGTATTTTGACTTTTATTTTGGTAAACTGAACTTCAGAATACTTGCCCTTATCCTGAGTGTGCAGCTCCACATGTGGATCTAGCATGCCAGTTCCTGGGTTCAATCCTCCATTTCCCAAAAAGAAGACAAAAACACAATGGCCAACTTGCTTTTCAGGTCCTATTACCAAAGGTCCTGCCAACAAAAACAAGAAGGCATTTGTGATTGCCTCTGGCACTTTTCTCCTTTCCCTTACTGAAAAATTTCAGTCTGTATTTCATCAAGCACTTTGGGTTTGTGATATAAAAAGTCAGGAAGCTCATGGCCATGGTGGCACAGATCTATGATCCCAGACACTGGGATGCTGATGCAGGAGGTTGGCAAGTTCCAGGCCAGCTTGGGAAAATTACCAATGCCCTGTCTCAAAAAGGGCTGGGATGTTCTGAAGTGGTAAAGGGCCCCATTGATCAGTCCTGAGAAAAAGCATCTGAATATTAAAGAGAATCAACTGAGGAAAGAAAAGGGAGCCCCTAATTAAGTAGATGGGAAACAAATTTTACATAAACACAAGTTTCCCAGATATCTGTAAGTTTCCATAGTGAACAACATATATACATGAGTGTATACTAATAGATATTGTTTTTTATCGTGGAAATTATATTCATGAACTTGCTGTATTATGGAAAATAATTTTTCAGACACTTTTCAACAATATATATAGAACATGATTTTGTAACTGAGGACATGGAGCGTGATATGCTATGTGTCCTTCAGTTTACTAGGTAGCATACTTTCAAGTATCAATAAAGTGCCCTATCAGGTGAATGATTAGTAGGTGGGAACCCAGTTTTTATTTGGTTCAACATCAAGATGAGCTAGGCACTAGCCCCTTCCAAGTTTTTTATCTCCTAGGAATCAGGCTGTTCTAAAGGCACTAAAGTCAAGTACCTTGGTGAGGGCAGATGCACCCTGTGTGTGTACTCTGCTGGGCACAGACTGGAAGTTGCTTGCTTATCCCACATACCTGCTGCCAGCATCTCAGGCCCCTTGCCTCTAGGTCTAGCCCTGTTGCCTTTCTCCCATCTCTGTTGTTCATGTCACTCTTGCCAGGAGTGTGCAAATGCTGACCTTTAACTACTTTACCCCCCTTACAACTTTCTGGATATTATGAGCAATATCCAGATACCACCTGGTTTATCTACTGGAGTTGGACCTATAAGGCCTCCCTTGCCCAAAGCACAGGAACTGCATCCTCAGGCCAGTGGAAGATCCCAAGTTTTCCTGGTCCTATATCCACATATGAAAATGTCCTCTTGGCAGAGGCTAGAGCCTCAGAAGCACCTTCCCTCCCCTTCCCTAAATCCACCTCTGCAAGGCAATGATAAAGGTGAAAGAATAAGAATGAAAAACATGATTGGGAAAATGCAATATTATGATTAAAAATAATTTGCCCATGTTTGCACACTGGATTTGTCATCATTCTGACTCTGTATCTGAGCTTCTGGTTGCCCCATTCTTAGTACATTAATTCAACAAGCATGTGCTAAGGAAGTGACTATGTGGAGGTGATATGGTCCACTGCTCAAGAATCCATATTATAACAGAAGTGTCCTACCAGCAAATTTCAAACAAAGTCATAGACACTATGAAATATCTGGAAAGAGCAGAACTGGAACACTCAGATGAAACCTGGAAACCATTTTCCCATCAATATTGTAGCCTTTTTTGGTAAAGTTAATGTGTATGTGGATACCATAAGGGTAAGGAGACAGTAGCCAGAAGAACAAAGAAACACATGCAAACAGCCAGAGGCAAGGAAGAGCTCTTAAGGAATTATAAGTAGTGGAGTTGGTGAGAAGCCAGAGCAAGGGGCTGAGAAGGGTAAGTGGTAAGAGGAGAGGATGAATTAATTCCAAACAGGTAAAATTTTTTTGTTCTAGGAGAAGTTATTTGGAGTATTCCTGAGGATAAAAGGTAGGCCCTTGGCATAGTAAATGACAATATGTTAAACTGGCACAAGTCAGGAGACAACTGATGAAGTGCATTGGCTTGACTCTACTACTTCAGAAATCTGCATTTTGGTGCCACAAAACAGAATTGGAGGACACCTTTGTTTTCTAACACCATATGCAGGTGGATGACATACAGCAATAGCAGAAGGAATGACAGCATGGAGCCACGTTAGAGAGCATAAATAAATAAGGATGTTTATTTCACTAAGAATGTTTATATTGTCCTATTTCTCATCTGATGAAATGAGCAAAACATATTTAACAAAACATATTTAACATAAAATATATCAACCAAAAAAGGGATGTTTGCTATTTATAGATTATTTCAGAAATTGATACATTAATACATTAATCTAAATTTGCTCCACTATGTTTACAAATTACCTTGGTTTGAGTTCTCTGACTATACCTCATTGCAACACCTGTCACAGTTTAAGGAATAAAAATATTATTTGTAATGCTAAACTGAAAAGGGAGTTATAACTCTGGGAATATCATTTTTAAATATGGCCTTAAAAGAAGAGTTTCGGAGCCTAGAACTAGTTATATGTAGGTAATAAAATAGACACGTAATATGGAAAGCTACTAAGATAATTTTGATTCAATGGACAATTCTATTTGATCTATTAAATGCTAACTATGAAATCTACACTGAACTATACACACTATTTAGATAATAGAATAGACACGTAATATGGAGAGATACTAAGATAATTTTGATTGAATTGACAATTCTAACTGATCTATTAAGTGCTAACTATGAAATCTGCACTGACCTATAGACACCCTCAACCCTGGAGTAAGCAGGGAGAGGGGACAAGCTAAGGGAGGGGCTGTTCTGCCAAGGGACACCCAAGAGCCTATCTGAAGGTCCTGGGCACTTAAGGCTGTAGTTTTCTCCTGCTTGGTGGCAGCGTAGAGTGGTTTGTCTCACTAGGGCAATTTAAAAACATGAAAAGAGCATTTAAAAGTCCCTTTCATTCAATTTTTGCTATCCCATTAAATCAAGCTATTTCTTTAACAGAAATTCAGAAGTTTTCCCTCTGGAATGATTTAATACAGTTTCTGGAAAAGATTAGGCAGAAAAAAATGAGAAAAGTGTCTTGCAACATTCTTCACTGTCCTATTCTGTTAGATAAAGATCTCACCAAACATGGGTAGTGAAAAACGCACAAGCTTAAGGGACACTCAATGTTGTCAAAATTTTTAGCAAACTGCTGAACTTCATTCTCATGCCATCAAAACACTGAAAGCACTGTTCTATTTGTTTCTAATTTAGAAAGCTATCAAAGTCATAGTGCCTCTTTTTTCACATAAGAAGCACATATTTGAGGCTTAACATAAAATCATACAAATAAAATTTGTATAAACACAAATCCATATTGAGCCATAACACAGATAACAAAGTAAAAATGAAGAAAACTGGCTGGCCACTATATACAGTTGGACACTGCTGTGTCTTATACGCTAGAAAGTATTTTATAAAATAATCATCTTATATAATCAGGAGACCAATCTTCAATATCATCCTGCAAGATGGGTTTCTTTACCATCTCCTAAAAGCAAAAACAAAAGGGCAATTAAATTTGTGCCACTGTGACAAGTTTTCAAATGTCCACTTTCATGAGTTGTTTCAAGTCCTAACTTTATGCTTTTCTTCAAGTAATTTCACATCCCACGCATATTTATTAGCAAAAATGCAGCTTGGGCAATTGATAAACTCACCCTGGAGTTCCCAAATGATATTAAATTTATATATACTCAGAATACAATTTGGGAACACAGTATTCTCATTTTGAAAGATTGATCTTACTAAGGTCTACTAGAAGCATCTCTAGAGTAAGCCAAATAAAATGCTACCACAAATGTGAATTTCCAATAGGCTCATTATATCACAAGAAAACAAATGGTTTTGTGCAAATGATCCCAGATTTAAGTGTTCTTGTTTTGGTTCGTAGATTTCACTATTACCTATAAAAAAGAAAAAAACAAGCATTAAATCTTAAAGAATAAACACTTAAAATGAGACTCCACAATTGAAATACAGCACTAAACAGAACACCAAAATGATTAGGCTGTAAAAAAAGCGTTTTTGTTCAGCATCTCTTTTCATACAGAGCCAAAGGAGACTCAGAGAAATGATAACTTGACAGGTCACGAAGCCAAATGGCTCTAGACTCTGGCCTAGAGTTCCAGGGTGTCATTAATATACTCAGTAAAGAAAAAGATTTTTAAACATAATTGTAAGAAAATGCATATGTAAAAGTTTGTCTTGAAGGTCAAAATGTTCAGTCATGAGATATAAAAGGGTAACTCTCCAATGTAAAATGTTTTAATATTTTGAATAAAATAAAGGAATACAAATAAATACCATGAACTCTAGTAGCAGCAATCATTTATTCCCTATTTATTAAGCACAGATACCTCAAGGTATCTGTTGAAGGATGAACCCCTACTGTTGAACCATACACGCTTAAAATGAGATAGCTCTCTTTTTAAGAACTTCTTTATTTATTTAAGGTAAGACTTAATTTCCCAAAATGAATCCACAAATGAATTATCCATGTGGTGAAATTAATGATAGCAAAATTCAAAGCACGAAACAAATTTCTCTTTACCATCTATCATACTTCTAGTTATGTGTTCATATATACATAGACAAGACCTTCATTTCAATTATAATTTAAATCCAGGCATAAATGGTAGCAGAAAATTCATTTCCCTAGCCTCAAGCTTCCATGTAAGAACTTGGAACTCTCTACCTTTTTCATGAGAGGAGAGATTTGCCTAGTGGCTGGATGGATCACATCGAATGCACTGACTTGCCTCTCCATCTCTCTTTGAAAGATATATCTGCCTATGGTAATGTGTGGCTCTGCTCCCATGTCTGCAGGGAGCATTCTGTTTCTGGGACACCAGTCAAGTAGTGACTTCTTCCACTGTAAATTGAATAAGTGTCCAATCTGAGATGGAGGATCTGGAAGCCCACTGTGGCTTCATGGTTAAGCCCTTCTTCCCCTTGAGTATTAGTTTTGAGCAGTGATGCTAGTAGGTTGGTGTCTATCCCTCTGCCTTTTGGCTTCTGATGGGGGTGTGGGGGAATAAAGTGTCCTTTCCTACCTACCACACCACAATCCAACAAATGGATGGTTGATTGTAGAGACTTACGGAAAGGTTTTCTTCTTCCTTGACTTTATGATGTTTCTTCTTCAAAATACTGCTCACTTGAAAGAGAGGTAGAGCTGAAAGGGAGATGTCAAAAACAGAAATATAGTAAAATCAACAAGAGTAAGGTATAACAAATACAAATATGATCTCACTCACTTCAAGAGGGTACACTGAAAGTTCACTGGATCTTACTCTAAATGATGTGTTGGAAAAGCATTACTTCAAAAAAATTTAACTAATACATACACACTTTCCACACTTTACATATATTTGGTAAATCTTCGAGGTGTAAAGAAAAATTTGATATCATTGCTTCTTTTTCTGGAGCACTCAATTTTTATAAGGAAATAAATACACACTCAGGTATAATAAAATTAAAGAAGTTTGTCATGCGTGAATTTCAATGTTAAACTGCAAATGGCTTATGCATGAAAGAATTCTACACCAGTTAGTATATAATTACAAAATATATGTATTTTATTCCAAAGGCCCAAGGAATAGTTTGTGGAAAGCGAACCCAAAGAATGATGTGTATAAACAACTTGTGACAATGCTGAATGAAAATGAAAAGAATTGGAGGAAGTTGAGAATTACCTCCAACTTCCAGAAGACAGAAGGAAGACAGAGCATTTAACTTGGAGAATAAGTAAGCTTTTCACATCAATCTTTGATGTCTGAGTAATAAGCGTTATGCTAGGATAATGTGGTAAGAATTAAAATTCAAATAAGACAGGCACTGCCTTGTAGATACAAACCAGTCTGTTCAGTTGAGGAAAAGTACCAATCAAAAGTCTGTTGTATAAAATGTTTAATCATGAAAATTGTTAAAGTCTGTGGCATCTGGCTTTGACTGTGTTACACCTAGTTTGTCACCTTTAGGGTAGAAAATATTAACCAAAAATGATATTTGAGAACAAGGAAAAATTACTGAAATGAAACAGCAAAATTTATGTGAGTGTTTGTAATGTCATTCCAAAAACGATGACTATCAAATGTACTCGTGGGCCTGGGATGTGGGCCTGAGAGCTTCACTACCCAGCTGGAGGACCTGTGCTCCCTCCCTAGCATAAAGAACACAATTTAAACATTGACTTAATCTGTACTGCTTTTTTTCTTCTAATTTGTTAGACACAAAGCACTGGAACATAAAATTAGTTAAACCATCAAATGTTATCTTTCATGAAGTTAGAGTACTTTTTTAAAGATTTATCAGAGAATAGTATGTATATCAGTGGCAGCCTGTGCATACAACACCCCAGGGTTCAGTTCTCAATGGTACATAACCATTTTCAAAACAGTATATTATCAGAAAACAATTCTATGTACAATAAAATTATGAGAGATATATCTTTCCTGCTAATTTTTATTTTTACAAATTATCATAAAAATCAATAAGACACCAAGAGAGCTCTACAATACCTCCCCATCAATAAAACAGAGCATCCCAGAATTATTCAGTAATGTACATTCTTAGTTCCAATGAACAAAACCTATATATGGTAATCTAGTAATACAAAAAATTTGTTAAATTACAGGAGTAAATTTCATGTAATGCTAAGAGATGAAATAAATACTTCATGCTGTGAACATGAAGAAAAACTGCTTTAATAAACAGTGGGTTTGAAATCACAGACTAGAACAAAAATCATTATACTCATTTTCCTTAACATTACAACAAAATGATTTTGGGATTGCACTTCATAATGGAAGTAGTCCAGAATGATTAATTTTGCAAAAAAAGGAGATGGTAAACAAATTCCCTACTCATACTATTGGGAATATTTCACTTTCTGGAATCATGGCTAAAAATCTTTACAAGTCTCTTGTTTTGTAACATCTCACCCTAAACCCACCCTTCTCTATCTTTTTACACAGTGTGTTGGCACATCTGACAAATTTCTGTTTTCTTTCTTCATTCACATGAGTTATTGTGACCTTCACTTCACATGCACAAATCAATGGAATGACTCTGTAATTTACCAAATAAAACAAAATGAATTCTATCACAAACCTGAGACCCTAAGGAAAATAGAGAATGCAACTCACCTTGCAGCCACAGTTCTGCTTGTTGTTATTTCAACATGACTGGTGTGCATTAGGATCACTGATGTTTCCTGAACATTACAACATCTTGCAAGCTCATTACTAACTTCTGCTAGCCTTTCCTTCAACCTGCAAAGATTGGAAAACAAAATAATTAGTTTCTCATTTTCCCTAAATGAACTGCATTCTTCAGAAAGTGCCATGAGAGTAAATGGAATTTTCCACTCAACAGTGTTTTAATCCTAAGTGTGTCAGAGCAGACCTACTGCGTACAGTTAATTTTAAGTTTCAAACTGCTTGAATGAGCTACATATATTCCTAGGGGGAAAACTAATAGTTCAAACTAACTTGTAGCTCAAGCAGAGGAGGAGGGAGAAATCGCTATCAATGAAGTGTGGTCAACAGGTGACACCTCAGCCCTCTGGAAGTTCTAAGACCCTGTAAGATGCTGTTAGTAGTATACTATTCAGAGGGTAACTGTGAGATGATGCATAAGCTGATTTAGGTGATTCTAATGGCCTATTCTAATACTATGTACATGAAAACACCATGATATACTGCCTAAATATATGCAAAAAAAATACTCAAAAAGTCAAGGCAGTAATACTTGTATTTAGTGAAAAGAATTTATGCCTTTTAAGATGTACCCCTCAAAGGCATTGTCAAACATATGCTCTCACAATCTGCATAGTCCACACATTAGATGGAAGAAAACAAGCATTGGGTCTTCCAGAATAATTCAGAGCAGCATCCTCCAGGGGAGAACCAGAAAACTCACTTGGTGGTCAGAAGAACTCAAGCAGCCTTGAAGACAGCTTATAACATCCTTAGCAAGGCACTGGAGGGGAGACCAACACTTTCTCTTCCATTCAGACCCTTTTCATTGGGCCAAGGAATTTGTTTCAACCACTTTCCAATTTATTCTTTCTTCATCATGTGTTAACCATTTCCTGTATCACAAGTATGAGTTTATGTAGACTTGAAAAATTCGAAAGAACAGATTGCCTCCAGCAACCCTCTAGGGATAATATGAAAGATCTCGAAAAAGGAAAATTCATTGACCAAGTAGCAGAATGCACCCAGAGGAGGAGGATTAATAGGTAGCAACTCTTTGGGTTTCAGATATAATCTTTCTCATGTAGTTACACTTATTGATGTATTTCTTGGATGGAATGCTAACAAGAGATTTGTAACCATGTCACTCTTAAGATGTTAAACATGACATTAGATAAATACTTAAAGATTAGGTGATCATTTTAGCAATAAAACTACATTACTGAGAAAGATGTAAATGACATAAACCCCAAAAGGGGGGAGATATAGAAAGTGCCCTGCACTGATCAGTTTATTTACCACCAACATGGTTCCAACTTAGGCTGCCGAATTGCACGTTCTAATCATCTCATGACTGTGACTCATTAAATGTTATTTTTTACAGACAAATACATCAGCTTAATGTATTTCCTATGATACTAATTTCACTTACATGATAAGTTCATCTGACAATGACAATCTAATATCCATTTCTTCTAAATAGAGCTGCTTATACTGTTCCAGCTCTATTTTATAAGAGTAAACTTGGTTGTTCATGTCAAAAAGTTGGCCTTCATATCTTGAATGCTCAGCTTCACCTCATTTCTCATTGAAGCATCATGATGTTCTCTTAATTGGTGTAAATAGATCTTTGCCTAAAGTAATTTAAAAGGATATATTTTAGACGTAAGTATCATACAAAAATTTACTGTGCATTTTTTCTTTTGGCAGTGAATAAGCATTTTTTTAAATGTGAAAAAAGATGTTTTCTTTAAAAACTAAGCCATTTATATCAACTATATTAAATGTGCAAATTAAATTATTTAAACCATTCTTCTAGTCTCCTTTTATTTTTTATTTTTTTTATTGTAAACAAATGGGATACATGTTGTTTCTCTGTTTGTACATGGCGTAAAGGCATACCATTTGTGTAATCATAAATTTACATAGGGTAATGTTGTTTGATTCATTCTGTTATTTTTTCCCTCCCCCAACCCCTCCCACCCCTCTTTTCCCTCTATACAGTCCTTCCTTCCTCCATTCTTGCCCCCCTCCCTAACCCTAACTCTAACCCTAACACTAAACCCTCCCACCCCCCATTATGTGTCATCATCCACTTATTAGCGATATCATTCCTCCTTTGGTTTTTGGAGATTGGCTTATCTCACTTAGCAAGATATTCTCTAATTTCATCCATTTGCCTGCAAATGCCATCATTTTATCATTTTTTATGGCTGAGTAATATTGCATTGCATATATATACCACAGTTTCTTTATCCATTCATCAATTGAAGGACATCTAGGTTGGTTCCACAATCTGGTTATTGGGAATTGAGCAGCTATGAACATTGATGTGGCTGTATCTCTGTAGTATGCTGATTTTAAGTCCTTTGGGTATAGGCCAAGGAGTGGGATAGCTGGATCAAATGGTGGTTCCATTCCAAGTTTTCTAAGGAATCTCCACACTGCTTTCCAGAGTGGCTGCACTAATTTGCAGCCCCACCAGCAATGTATGAGTGTACCTTTCTCGCCACATCCTTGCCAACACCTGCTGTTGCTTGTATTCTTGATAATTGCCATTCTAATTGGGGTGAGATGGAATCTTAGGGTAGTTTTGATTTGCATTTCTCTTATTACTAGAGATGTTGAACATTTTTTCCATATGTTTGTTGATTGCTGGTAGATCTTCTTCTGTGAAGTGTCTATACATTTCCTTAGCCCATTTGTCGATTGGATTATTTGTATTCTTGGTGTAGAGTTTTTGAGTTCTTTATAGATTCTGGAGATTAGTGCTCTATCTGAAGTATGATTGGCAAAGATTTTCTCCCACTCTGTCGGCTCTTTCTTCACATTGCTGATAGTTTCCTTTGCTGAGAGAAAGCATTTTAGTTTGAATCTATCCCAGTTATTGATTCTTGCTTTTATTTCTTGTGCTATGGGAGTCCTATTGAGGAACTCTGGTCCTAAGGCGACATGTTGAAGATCTGGACCTACTTTTTCTTCTATAATCTACAGGGTCTCTGATCTGATTCCGAGATCCTTAATCCATTTTGAGTTTAGTTTTGTGCATGGTGAGAGATAGGAGTTTAGTTTCATTCTGTTGCATATGGATTTCCAATTCTCCCAGCACCATTTGTTGGAAGAGGCTATCTTTTCTCCATTGCATATTTTTGGCTCCTTTGGCTAGTATGAGAAAATTGTATTTATTTGGGTTTGTGTCCATGTCCTCTATTCTGTACCATTGATCTACCTGTCTATTTTGGTACCAATACCATGCTGTTTTTGTTACTATTTCTTTGTAGTAGATTTGAAGATCTGGTATTGCAATACCCCCTGCTTCATTCTTTCTGCTAAGGATTGCTTTAGCTATTCTGGGTTTCTTATTCTTCCAGATGAATTTCATAATTGCTTGCTCTATTTCTGCAAGGTACATCATTGGGATTTTAATTGGAATTGCATTGAATCTGGATAGCACTTTTGGTAGTATGGCCATTTTGACAATATTAATTCTGCCTATCCAAGAACATGGGCGATCTTTCCATCTTCTAAGGTTTTCTTCAATTTT
This sequence comes from Sciurus carolinensis, assembly GCF_902686445.1. Lineage (NCBI taxonomy): Eukaryota > Metazoa > Chordata > Mammalia > Rodentia > Sciuridae > Sciurus > Sciurus carolinensis. The sequence goes on from NC_062217.1 coordinate 105,358,764, forward strand.
TTTCTTTAGTGTTCTGTAGTTCTCATTGTAGAGGTCTTTCACCTATTTTGTGAGATTGATTCCCAAATATTTTATTTTTTTCAAGGCTATTGTGAATGGGGTAGTTTTCCTAATTATTCTTTCCAAAGATTCATCACTTATGTATAAAAATGCATTAGATTTATGAGCATTGATCTTATATCCCACTACTTTACTGAACTGACTTATGAGTTCTAAAAGTTTTCTGGTGGAATTTCCTGGTTCCTCTAAGTATATAATCATATCACCAGCAAATAGGGATAGTTTGAGTTCTTCTTTTCCTATTTGTATCCCTTTAATTTCTTTGGTCTGTCTAATTGCTCTGGCTAGAGTTTCAAGGATGATATTAAATAGAAAGGGTGAAAGAGGGCATCCCTGCCTTGTTCCAGTTTTTAGGGGGAATTCTTTCAGTTTTTCACCATTTAGAATGATATTGGCCATGGGCTTAGCATAGATAGCCTTTACAATGTTAAGGAATGTTCCCACTATCTCTATTTTTTCTAGTGTTTTGAGCATGAAGAGGTGCTGTATTTTATCAAATGCTTTTTCTGCGTCTATTGACATAATCATGTGATTCTTGACTTTAAGTCTATTGATATGATGTATTACATTTATTGATTTTCTGATGTTGATCCAACCTTGCATCCCTGGGATGAAACCCACTTGATCATGGTACACTATCTTCTAAATATGTTTTTGTATGTGATTTGCTAAAATTTTGTTGAGAATTTTTGCATCGATGTTCATTAAGGATATTGGTCTGAAATTTTCTTTCCTTGATGTGTCTCTGTCTGGTTTAGGTATCAGGGTGTTATTGGCTTCATAGAATGAGTTTGGGAGGGTTCCTTCCTCTTCTATTTCATGGAATACTTTGAGAAGTATTGGAATAACCTCTTCTTTAAAGGTTTTGTAGAACTCGGCTGAGAACCCATCTGGTACCGGACTTTTCTTTGTTGTTAGGTTTTTGATGCCTTCTTCTATTTCATTACTTGAAATTGGTCTATTTAAATTGTGTATGTCCTCCTTGTTCAGTTTAGGCAATTCATATGTCTCTAGAAACCTGTTGATGTCTTCAAAATTTTCTATTTTGTTGGAGTATAGATTTTCAAAATAGCTTCTAATTATGTTTTGTATTTCACTTGTGTCTGTTGTGATATTTCCTTGTTCATTCCGAATTTTAGTGATTTGGGGTTTCTCTCATCTTCTCTTTGTTAGTGTGGCTAAAGATTGATCAATTTTGTTTATTTTTTTTGAAGAACTAACTATTTATTTTGTCAATTTTTTGTATTGTTTCTTTTGTTTCAATTTCATTGATTTCAGTGTTTAGGTGGCAGTTTTTCGCTGTGTCCTCTAATGGCAAAAGGGAAGAGGATGTCTCTATTAAAGGGCCTTAGTTGCATTTCTAAAGTCCCTGCTCTTAAGACCTAATCCTCTCTCAAAGCCCCTCCTCCCAAGGCTGGGCGCATAGGATTTCAGCATATGAATCTTGTGGTTGGGGACCCAGACATCGAGACTATAATAGAATCTTCATCCATTCATCTAAGATGAATTGAATGCCTGCCATGGGAGAGGCCCTGATCCAGGTGTTGAAGGACAGTGGTGGCCAGGGTGTGGTGCCTGTTCTTGTAGAGCTCATGGTGGCATGAGAGGTACTGGTAGCAAGGATAACAGAGCCAGCCACAGTGCTATGTGGTTGTGTTGCAGTGCCTATCATAGAGCTATGGTGACCACACTTTCCTTTCTCAGTGGGTTGTTGCCATTACACCAGATGGACTCATGACATGTCATTCAGAGTCGAGGGATGAGTTTGGAGGCCAACCAGTCGAATACCCATTTATCATTATTGGCCAGCTAGTATCCATCTTTCACTTCACTATTGTTTTCCTTATTCTTCCAACTGTCAGTTTACTCGAAAACAATCTCCTTAAATGAAGGGCCCTAAAAATATAAATATTATCTTGATCTTGTAAACCAAAAAAGAAGTCTTAAACTTAACTTCTTAGAGAAAAATTCAGGGAAAACAATTAATTCCACCTTCAGCTCCCAAAGCTGATATTACTAACTTAAACTATTCCCTGCAGTAACACTCAACCAGTTCCTCCAAATTTGACTTCTATGTCACTATTAATTACTCTACTATTTACAAAATTACCTCTGTGTATAGCATGCAATAATGCATGCTCCCATATGATAATGTATATCCATAAAAACTTTTAGTAAGTACCTAGTAATTCTATGTTTAATCAACATTAAAACCCATTCCCTGCATATAAGCAAGCACATCAATCTTACATAGTACACATAAAACATCATATTAATTATCCCACATAGCTAATTCTTTGAGGATATGGATATTCTTCACTGTCACAAATTCTAGTATTGCATAGCACATCCAATTTACTGGTGGCACATACCCCATTTCAGTCGGTCCTTTCACAGTCCAAATGGATAGCGCCTTCCAACAGAGGTCTCTCAGTCTACCATCCTCCATGAAACCATCAACCAACCCAATGTATGTCCCTCTTCTTGTTCTTATCCCATGAAACTTGGGGGTAACTTATCTGAATCTTTATCTGGCATCTGGTTCCTACCTCAGGGGCATAACTTGTAACTCAATCTCAAGTTCCCCTTAAATAAGGCATCACAATGGATTAGTGTCATAATTGAAGGTGATCCAACATAACTAACTCTCATGTCTTTAGTGGTTTATTTTGTAGGTATGCTTCCACTCACCATTGACTGTCAGAGGCCCCAATGCAATCAATTCAATTGTAGCTGGACTTATTATAAGGTCAGTATTCTCATCTAGCATATTAACCATAGGGTATTAATATATTTATGCTTGATGGACAAAAAAATACAGAATTTCACTAGTACCCTTCATATTACCTACACAATGTTTGGCCCCTTGTCCTTAACCCTGAATAATGTTGTTCTTATGTGATCTAAAATTAATATTAACTTTTATCCCAGTATGTCCATACTAATAAATTAAAATTTAATCATCTTCTATACTGAAGTCCCACTAATGAACACAAGGAACTAGAAATCTTCCTACACCCTTACTAATTAACATAATACTTACATATTTTATCTTACCCACCCTATATAAGTAGTGTCTTATTTCAAGTCAATATACAGTTGTATAAATTTATAATCAGTTTATGTAGCTTAAACACTGACAATGCTTAGATGAGTATACTCCATAAACACAAAGGTTTGGTCCTGATCTTTTTATTAACTCATAGTAAACTTACACATGCAAACATCTCTGCCCCAGTGAGAATGCCCTCTAAGATATGATCAAAAGGTGCAGGTATTCAGTTCACTAATAATAGGTAACTCACAAGGCTTTGCTCAACCACACCCCAGTGATTGCTCACACACAGAGCAATGATTAAAATTAACATATAAAGGAAAGTTATACTAAATTATACTATTACAGGAGTGGTAAATGTTGTGCCCACCACCATCATCATTTAATTAACCTAGTTAATACAATGTGATGTAAAGTGTGATTAAGATAATCATTAAATAAGACTGAGCTCTAAGCTGTAGAAAACCTAACTCATAATAAAAATAACATAATAAAGTCATTTTAGAGCAACTGAATTCACTATAGCTAAGACCCAAATTGGGATTAGATACCCCACTATGCTTAGCCCTAAACATAAATATTCAATTAACAAGAATATTTGCCAAAGTACTACTAGCAACTGCTGAAAACTCAAAGGACTTGGTGGTGCCTTATATTTCTCTAGAGGATCCTGTTCTATAATTGATCCTGATAAACTTCACCACCTTTTGCAATATCAATCTATATACCACCATCTTTAGCAAATCCTAAGAAGGCCTTACAGCAAGCAAAAGAATTATACATAAAAATGTTAGATCAAGGTGTAGCCTATAAGGTGAAAAGAAAGGGGCTACATTTTCTGTTTTCTAGAACATCATTCACAATAGCATTTATGAAATCTTAATGCCTAAGGCAAATTTAGTAGTACGCTAAGAACAGAGAGCTTAGTTGAGTTGGGTGTCTCTCCATCAATATGGTTTTATGTATTGATAAAATTTGCTTATTCACATTTTTTTCTTATGGTTTTTTGAGTAGGATTCTCTTTTCTCTCTCTCTCTCTCTCTTTTTTTTTTTTTTTTTTTTGGAGTTGGGGGTTGATGCCAGAGCTTGACCAATATCCCAGTGCTATATCCCAGTGCATTTGCTCACGTGTCAATTAAGGTTGGGTTATTTTCATTTTGGACCTGCTATGCATAAATCTATATGTATTTTAAAAAAAGAAAAAGAACTGACCAATAGCAGTTAGTATGGTCCAAGTCCTAATTAGCATCAATTTGAACCAAAAGCAGTGAACCAAGAGCTATATAAACCCCTAGCAGAGCTACCTAATGAGGAAAATGTGCCATGGAATCTGTTGTTACAGTGCTAGGGTTCTCTTCTGCAGAGTAAATTCTTCAACTTTGTGAGACAAGAATTCAGAAAGAAGGAGAAATGGATGTGCAGCACTTGATGGGATGGACAGAAAATAGCAGGTGGAGATGAAGGCTTCTGTAGCCAAGAGAAGTGTTGCAACTTGAGTAGACCCTCAACTGCATGCAGAAGCAGTGAATTGAGTTTTATCACAGAATTCCGGTTTCAAAGGGACCATTAAATGTTAAGATAATTAGTAACTATTTTAAAATTTTTCGGTTTTAATTCCTGTTAGTGAAAATTCTGAGATGTTTTTGATGAGTGAGTGGTTTTATGCCATAAGGATTAAAAGGGGTGTGTCTGTGTGATGCTTTCCCTCATGAATGTAAGTTAGAAGAATAAGGTGAATCTATTCTTTACAGGATGGAAGGAAAGAACAAATGAGATTAGATGAAAAAATTAGAGAATATGCTTAAGTCAGTGTTTATTGATATTTTGACCATTTTTATTTCCATATGTGCTATCTTCTGTCAAAAAGTATGCCCATTTACTCTCAAGCCATCCCATTTGTGTTATTCTTTTAATTGACTTGAAAAAGCATTCAAAGAATGAAACATGAGGAAACATGGCAAGAGTAAAAATTGACCCTTTTTGTTTCGACTGAACTGTTCACTATGAAAGCAGTGTTTTCTTTTTTTTTAATTTATTTTTATTGTAAACAAATGGGATACATATTGTTTCTGTTTGTACATGGAGTAACAGCATACCATTTGCATAATCATACATTTACATAGGGTAATGATGTTTGAATCATTCTGTTATTTTTTCCTTCCCCCCACCCCTCCCACCACTCTTTCCCCACTATACAGTCCCTCCTTTCTCCAATCTTGCACCCCTCCCACCCTCCATTATGTGTCATCATCCGCTTAGCAGTGAGATCATTCATCCTTTGGATTTTTGAAATTGGCTTATCTCACTTAGCATGATGTTCTCCAATTTATCCATTTAACTGCAAATGCCATAATTTTATTATCCTTTATAGTTGAGTAATATTCCTTTGTATATATATGCCACAGTTTCTTTATCCATTCATCAATTGAAGGACTTCTAGGTTGGTTCCACAGTCTTGCTATTGTGAATTGAGCTGCTATGAACATTGATGTGGCTGTATCTCTGAAGTATACTGATTTTAAGTCCTTTGGCCGAGGAGTGGGATAGCTGGGTCAAATGGTGGGTCCATTCCAAGTTTTCTAAGGAATCTCCACACTTGAAAGCAGTGTTTTCTCTGGTGCTTTTGGAGACTAGACATGCTAAGAGTTTCATAAGTGGAATGTCTGAACCCGGACCCAGGCTCCTGTGCAACAAGAAACAGCCTGAGTGGCAGGACAAGAGGTGTATTTGGTGGTCACTGTCTTTATTTACAGAGAGCTCAATAGCTGTTTGAGAAATCTAGACTGTAATAAAAGTCACAAATACATACACAGATAAAGACATACACAGTTTTGATCAGTTTAAAGGCTCTCTGAAGACTGCCTTTAAGTCCTTTAAATAAGGTATTGATAAAGTTGTGGTGTTAAACTGTATTAAATACAATTAAAGTATCAGATTTTTTTAATAATTAGAAGGTTCAGTCCTTTGAAAACTATTCAAGGTTTTAAAAATCATATATATATATATATATAAGTTGTTAATGGATGCAATACCTTATTTTTATTATATGCTCAGGATCAAACACAGGGCCTCACAGTTGCTGGGTGAGTGCTCTACCATTGAGCCACAACCCCAGTCCCTCAAAAAAAAAAAAAATGCGTATGATTCCTCTTTCTCATTTCACTTACCCTCTCATTATAGAATGTTAACCCAAGGTAGTATATTTTTGTGACTGGAAGACTTTTCCTTCTCACCATACTCCTTTGCAACAAAATGTTTATATACATTTATATATTTTCTATTAGTTTGTAATTTGAAGAAGTTTTTCTTTTAGTATTATTAATGATAATAATATTGTTTCATTGAATATGAATGTACAGTTGATCAAATCCCACCTAAATATTAACACTTAATACTGAGTTTAAAGGTAAAATTTTGTTGGGCATACTTTTTTTAACATTTTACAGTTTTAATTAAGCACATAATACTGTACTACTTAATATATTTTTCCATGATCTTTTTGTGAAATTCGGATGGCAGGGTATCATTTACCAACCTTTTGTCTTTCTTTTGATTATCTTCACCTTTTGTGCAGTTCTTGAACACAATATCATCAGCCCACCTTCTTTTAACTTTGAAGTTGGCCCGAGGCTGGGATGGGCCAGTGAGATTAGGAAGAGGGTTTCTACTCAGAATGTCCTCCGTATGAATTTTCTGTTTAGGTTTTTGTTCTTGTTCCTTCCTGGCATTCTCTTCTGCCCTTTCCTTTTTAATTTTTTCCAGTTCTGCAAGAACTGCAGTGTCATCATCATCACTCTCCTCTTCAAAATCTTCCTCTTCCTCATCTGTTAAAGGATCATCTGCATCAAGGTTGGCCACAGGAATCTGATCTATGGAGGCTTCTTTGACACTGAACAGGATTTTGTATGTTCTAAGGTTGGACAATCCCTATTTTTTTTCCTTGAAGCAGCTCTCTTTTCTTCCAACTCCCTCCTGAAGTCAGGTTAGGGACCTCTTTAGGGGTATCCTGAGTAGTCTATATTTTATCTTCATATGAGAGGGAAGATCTCTGCTTGATTATTGTTTTGAGAGTTGGCTCAAATCACCTTCTCCTTTTCCTCTTCCACCTCTTGCAGGTTCAAAAGTCAGCCTGGCTACTGTGTCATCTTTTATGCTCTCTCTTGATTTACATAAAGGGTAAAGGCTTTGTCCAGAGAGGGAGAAACAGGGTTTTCTGCTGCAGGATACCTCTGAGTCCTGCACATCTCATGATTTGGTATTCTGGGAGTGTGCACTTGGACTGTCATGAGGAACTCTGTATTTGCTCTGGTATGGGATTTGTCGGTGGGAGGACCTGAGCCCATTTAAGCTATAGGCAAAGCTCCTTTCTTGCTGTTTTCTCCATGGCACTTGGAGAGCTCCACAGGCACCCACCCTGCCCACAGCTCTGGAGCTCCTCCACTTGCCACCTACTCTGACCCTGGCTTTCCTTTCCTGTCCCACCTGCATAAGAAAGAAAAGGTGCTGTCCTCCTGTAGCTCACTTCAGCTCAGGTCCAATGCACAACCTCCAGAGATCACACAGAAACCCTTGCCACTCTTGGCCCCCAGAATCCTCTGCTCCTGGCATACATTTTTTTTTTTAATCCAGTGAAAAATGAAGTGGCAGACTGGCGGAAATGGAGTAAACTCATAGTTTTTACAGAACTTCACAATTCAGAAAATTTAGGAATAGGCACTCTAAGTATACAGATGTATTTCCTTTTCCTCATGTTATAAAGATGGCAGCTTAATTATATATATATGTGTACACTTGTATTTAAGTATAGTGCTACCCACATGTTTTAATTTCTGCTGCTCCTGTGATACTGTTGGACCAAGTTCTGTTGTTTTCTTAGGTGGAGTGGGAGCAACATAAGATGGGACCAGCTGTCCGACTGTGCCACATCACAACAGGAAAATATTTAAGTCTCATGGAAGACAAAAGCCTTCTACTCATGGACAAGAAAAGGCAGATGTGAAATCAACTGTTTACCTTTCATTCTTCTAAGATAAGAAGGAAAATAAAATTTTGGACTCCTTGTAAATCTCATTTTCTTTGATGTTAGAAACACACGAAAGAAGGCTGACAGGTTTTACATGTGTTTCTCAATTCCCAGTTTCTCTTCCATTCATTCTTCTCCATTACACCATTTTCCTGAAGTGCTGAAACCCACCCAGAAATTTCTCTGGGTATATAGTTCTTTGGTTACTTGCACACCACACACCCATCAGTCTCCTTCCTGGTTTCCCAGGCATCTGCAATGACTGTTATCACAAACCATTGCATAACATGAAGATGAAGCATAGTAGAATTTTTCTCTCACATACATTACTTTTCTAATTTTCTATGCAGATCTTTCTTCTGAGCTCCTTTGAATCATTTTATGGTAATTGCATGTTTATTTCTGTAATGAAAGTGGTGAAATTTGGCATAATGATAGGAATGGTATTGAACTGCTGGCTAGCTTAAAACTTGATGCTCCTGTTATAAGTCAGGATTTGCCTTTGTATTTCTGAGATTAGTTTGTGCCCATCTGGGCAAAGGCATCTTCAGAATGCTATCCACCTCCTCCACCTGCCTTTTTAACTTACTTCTGTTGAACTACTAGAAAACTAAGGATTCCATCCTCCTTCTTCATGTTTTGAATTATGCCTGAATTCAAGTTGCATCTATGATCGTAGAGTTACAGGATGAGGAAAAGATAAAAGTCCTGTGTATGACATATTATGTCAAGGTTTGGTTTAGTAGGATTCTATTTCCTAAAATGTTTCTTGTAAAATTTTGAATTAGATTTTGTATTTATACTTCCCCTCTTTGTAGAGATCTGCATGTTAGGTAATCATTTTCTAAGTATTTTGTAAGAATAAATAAATATAATTTTTTCCAAGTTTAACTAATTCCATTGTATTGATCTTATAATTGTATTTTTTCATGGCATAGGATTGATAGCATAGATCTAAATATTTATTGAAGTTTGGGGGTTTTCCATGGAACTTTTTTTTTTTTTTGTACACTAATCTGTGCGGTGCAAAGGTCTCCTATGATTGCAGACAAGAGAAAACATTAATTTTGCTTATTAGGGAAAGTTGTTTCACTAAACTGTGCATAATATATTTTATATTAATGTTAGACTTACAGGAAATCATGTCAATAATTGTAACAAATAAGGACTTGGTCATTTATGATTGCTTATGTTCAACATACATATTAGTCTTAATAGTATTTCATTTGTTCTAATTTTGAAAACAGTGCAAGTTTATGTTAAAAATACAGAAAAATTTATTGTACTAAGAAATCTATAATGATGGAAATATTGGTGTTTTTACTTTGAATTCATGCACATTTATAAAACATGAAGCTTTATATCCTACTTTCTTCACTTGACATTGTGTAGTTGGTATTTTTCTGTTTCATATTTTTGATGGTCCTATACCATTTAAATGTGTAGGTATGCTCTATAATTTATTATCCTTTATTGTACTTTTAGATTATTTCTACAGTTTATATAGTCATTTATAGATTATATGTGTTGGCACATATATGTTAACTCTCATAAGTAACAGTAAAAGATGGGTGAGTCATTGGGAGAAGAAAAGTAACTGAAAAGATGGCAGCCCGCTTGCCCTTCACTTGTGCTTTTCTATTACTTCCCACACTCTGGAGCCCTCAGGATGCCAGAAGTAACCTCTCACTCTGAGTTCACTGGAGGTCTCTAGAAAAGATAACCCATGTAGGTCTTTATTTTCCAGGGTGAAGCTGGTGGAGTACAGTGGGTAGCCGCAAAAGGGATATGCATCTGTGTTTTTCCTACAGGCCTATTCAGGGGATCTCCAATATGGTGCTTCATTGGATCGGAGGTAGACAGGAGTGTGGGACCAAGTTTCTTGTGGCCTTTGTATTAGGAAAGCACAGTTGATATTGCTAAGAAATCCTTACCCTAGGAGCCTTGTTCCTCAACCTAAGAGTGATGAGATTTTGCTACTTTATTCAGATAGCACCCCAATCTAGAAAGAAAATATCTAACCCACAGGGAGTGAATACACAGTTATCTCTGCTCCCACACACCCAGCCAGAGTGGGACTAGACAACCAGTCTATAGTTCCCAGCTTGGACTTCTGGGCGACTGGTACACTCATTCATCCCAGGATGAAAGGGCTGTCATTGGAGCCCAGAGGTGTGTGCTCATCCTCTCAGGGTGTCAGACAACTAAAGTGCCACCCCACCTCTCCATGGACTCTCAGCTGCTGCATGAAGATACTGTCCAGCTGTGGCCTCCCAAAATTCTACTTTTGCTGTAAAAAACTGAATACTGAGTTTATCTTTTTTTCTTCATTTTTTTCTAGTATAATCTGAATCCTCCCTGATGAAAGTGGATACCTTTGGAAAAACAGGAGCTAGGTTCTGTAAATACAAACACAAATACAAAAGAGAAGGGTATATTAACACACTTCAAAATATTCTTGCTATAGATAGCCTTTGAGAGAGTAGGCCTTTTTAAAAAAAATGATAAATGGGTTTTATCTGACATAAATAAAGTAAAACATGTAGGAAGAAATGTGTGGGCAGATTAATTTTATCATTCTTTGTCATAACCCAAAACTAGAAAAGACTAAAATGTTTAACAAAATTATGTTTTAACATTAACTGGAATTATCTGTCAGAATATATTGATATGGAAAAGCATCTATGAAAATATTGTGGAATGAAAGAAAGTTGTAATGCAATATATGGGCATTTCAAATCTTATTTTAATAGAAAAGAAATCCTTCCACATGTTGGCACATGCTTATACAACAGCTGTTGGAGAGATGTGCTGTCTTTTAACTTCAAGTACTTGAGATGGATCAAAAGGGATAGTGCATAGGAATTTGAGAGTAGGGAGACTTTTTTTGGTTGTTTAACTTTAAAAAAGTCCCATATTATTTTCCCCATTACGATGGATATGCTTCTTTTATAATATCAAAACCAATTAGAGAAACAACACCATTGCTCTGACATTCTGGGGCACAAGTTTTATGCACTTTTTTATTTCTCTAGGATGGATTCATATAAGTGAAAATATTAACTGAAGAACTATGAATATTTGGTACCTCTTAATCTATTTTGCCCAAAGCAGTCACATTTGAAACATTCTTCTCTGACTCTCTTGCCTAATATCCTGTCAGTTTTAGAGTTTGCATTCTAATTCTCTTTACTGTCTAGTTTCTTCTGTGGTTTCCACTCAGACACTCTGATTCTGGAAGCTGATATGGGATCATAACAGCTCATCCTAGGGCACTTTGATTTGCTATGAATCCATCCTTTTCCTCTGGAATACCCAGTTGTCATCATGTTTTACTTATTTTTTCCTGCTGTAGAATTGCACAGCATTATATTATTATTTTTTCATCTTCAGTTTTGCTATTTTATTTATCTTCTCAAAAAATCAAATTTTGTATATTCATCCTTTGTACTACTTTATTTCTAGATTATTAATCCCTTTTATCTTTAATTCTCTCATTTAAATGAAAGATAAAGGAATGTGCTTTTAGAAGTTGTGCATGCAGTTTGTAATTAACAGGTACAGGTCTGGATTTCTCGGCAACTTGTTTTGTGCTAAACTTACTTAATTCCCTTTTACAGAGGAAAATGAAGCCTAGATGCTTGATGAGTTTCAAACTACATTAAAAAAATAGTGGCCCTTGTAATAACTGATTTTTCCACCTAATGATTGAAACAGTTGCATATTCACACACTAAATCAAGAATGGTGGCCAATGTGTTTTCTGATAACATATCAGTACACCATGTGACCTGTACAGGATGGCTACCTCTCTTGAAATTTGCAAATTTGATGAGAGGAAAATTTTCTTGAAATATGCAGGTTTTATATATACAGATAAATCAATATAAATAAGATGTTAAAATCAAGGTAAACATTTTTACAAATTTGAACACATATCTGGTTTTTTAAAATTTGCCTTTGTAAATTTTGGGAATGGATATGTTTTATGTTTGTTGATAATATTTTTCCATTTTTGTTTATTTATTTTATTAATGTTTCTAACAGGTTTCTAATGATATTTTTATGTTACTATCATCATCTATAAATTGCAATTACTTTCCACAATATATTAGTTTGGAAAAGAATTACAAAGTATTTTCTCAGAATAGTAACTAAATTAATAAACAATTTTGACTTTCCAATGTAAGAAAGATCTTCCCTACCCAATATTTTTGTCCACTTAATCATTATCTGCTTCTTTCATAAACCATTTCACTTGGTGTATGTGTGTGTGTTGGGAGGGCTTTTATGTGATTGAAGAATGTGCATAACATGCAGCCTGATAGTATCCCTAGTGTTTTTCTCCCATTTCTATGCCTTGTTTAAACCTTAAGCTTCATTTTATGGAGTAAGATGTAGAGACTTAGAGCTGAGTAGGTGTCATTTTTATATTATATTGTGTGCATTACTTACATTAATTGTATTCTATATGGTGGTACTTATAATAAATAGAAAAATCTATAGAAATGATGAAACTCAGCAGTACATGGATTCTGTTGACAAAATTAATGAGATTTCACTCAAAAACTGTAGATTATTGCAGTTTTATTATTTTTATGGACTGAGTAAGGGGAAATTCGGTATTCTAAAGTAAGTTTTCCTCCTGTAAATCATGATACATTTTAAAAATTTTTGAGCATTATAAAGTTCAAAGTTAATTCTTATTTTTTTATTTTTAATTTTTTAAAAACTTTTTCATATATGTATATAGGGTAAGGACTGTCTCAATTTACTGTCCTTCCCATCCCTATCTGCTCCACCCCTCTCATCCCTCAGCTCTGTACAATCCAAAGTTCCTTCATTATTCCCTATACACTCCTCCCCAACTATGGATCAGCAGCTGCTTATCAGAGAAAATATTAAACCTTTGGTTATTTGGGATTGGCTTGTTTCACTTAGCATGATCTCCAATTCCATTCATTTACCTACAAATGCCATGATTTCATTCTTCTTTAATGTTGAGTAATATTACACTGTGTATATGTACCACATTTTCTTTATCCATTCATCTGTTGAACAGCATCTCCATTTTTTCCATAGTTTTGTTATTGTGAATTGAGGCTGCTATAAATATCCATGTGGCTGCATCACTGTAGTATGCTGATTGTAAGTCCTTTGGGTATAAATGGAAGAGTGAGATAGCTGGGTCAAATGGTGTGTCCATTCCAAGTTTTCTGAGAAATATCCATACTGCTTTCCAAAGTGGTTGCACCAATCTGCAGTCCCACCAATAATGTATGAGTGTACCTTTCTCCCCACATCCTCACCAATTGCAAAGCTAACTCTTATTAAAAAGCCTTTTATTGCTCCTAAAATGTAAGTTTTGATGTAGTCAGAAAACTTTAATCAAAAATATTTCTTGGAAATAAAAGATTGCCATACAATTTTTTCAATGCAGAAAGCAAGAATTTGAATATTTTTATACATTGTATTGTCATGATTAATGAGTACTACTGTATCAACCAGAGCAGTCCTGTTCTCCTATTTCTTTATGGTATCTATTTTGTGTGTGTGTGTGTGTGTGTGTGTGTGTGTGTGTGTGTTTTCTTAACAAATTTGTAAACTTTGAGTAATTTTGATTTAAAAGCATCATGTTTTAATGTACTTTCTAAACACATTCAAAACTCTGAGCTTTAAAACTGAAATTCTCAGTAGACTCAACAAATTATCCCATTTCCATCCACTAGTGTCTTTCTTCAAAGGGGGGAAAATGCATCTTAGTCTTCTTTCTTAATCTAATTTTTAGATTTGAAAACATTTAAAAGCATTTATTTTGAATAATAGAACCTTAATATGTTATTTACCAATGAACATGCATATGTTTTGAATTTACATCAACAGAATAATTTCTTAACTACTAGAAATTAAACAGTATAAGAATTCCTCTTCAGAAATAAACAACAAGCAAATATCAGAATTATGAATCTGGAAAGATGTGGCTTCAAGCCTTTAAAGTATGCAGTACTTTAAAATGAAGCATGTTGGTTTCTAAATAACCAGTTTTGTCAGCATTGATCCTGTGCCTCTAGGTGAGGGGCTCCTGACAGGGGCTTTTATAAGATGATGTGGCACCTACATGTGGCAATGCAGTTGCCAATGGATGTGTTCCTCATAATTGTTGCTGGAGGACAGGAGACCATCTCTTCCATATGCCTTTTACAATGTTAGAGGAAATGCATAACTCTGTAAAGTTATCTGTAAATCAAAAGCAGTAACATTAAGTCATGGGTTAGTGACAGAAAGATGTTTGCTGTGATTTCAGGGGCCTGGATGCTTTCAGCAGAAAGTTAAGGCTCCCTTGGCTGACCTGCCCATTGAGTCAATGAGCCTGAGTCTGCAGGACCTCATTGGCTACATCCAACCACACAGTGAGCACTTGGAGCATGAGGACAAGGAGAACAGTTTGCATGTCCTGAAGAATTGGCAGAACCTCCTCCAGGAAGAGGTGAGTCTGCCCATTTCTTCTCCTTTGTTTTCTTGGGAAAAGAATTTCTTGGTGGAGAAAATTCTCCTTTAATTCTCCATCTTATACACTTTGAGGTAGAGGGCAGCAGGTATGCTACTGCACTGGGAAACATCCCTGGGAGGTACATAGTCATTACTTTTATTTCTGTCATTGCCAATTTTACAGGATGAAACTCGCCATTCCCCGGGGCAGGGGCATGTATTTTTATCTCAGCTCTCACCAGGCCATTTGTGAGCACTACAGTTTCCTTCACATTGGTTACACAAATAACAGAACCTTAAACAAAATAAAGTCATTGGAAAGCATTAGAGCTTTCTCACATCTTGCAAGTGATAGTTCAGGACCACATGAACTTCGTGTGCAAGGGGGATCTACACTGGAGATGACCCATACCCCCAGGAAGAGGCTGAGTTCTGTGTTCCCTGTGGGAACAGGGCACACCCAGACTTCTTGTTTTAGTGGCATAAATTACATTTCTGTGGCTGATTTTATTTCACCAAACTTCCACTGTTATAAAGAATTTGTGAGCCATACTTTATAAAAATAATAAAAGAAGCACCAAGTGATAGGGCAAATGTTCCAATGCTGTGTCATCCTGGTACCACATATTCCAGAGCTTCAGGGGAGGTTTTCAGGGTTGATAGGAAGACCTGGGGTCAGAAAGACTGGAAGTTCTTCTCCATGTTCCCTGGATGGGGAACAGTTTTTTTTTTTTTTTTTTTTTTTTTTTTTTTGTGACTAAAAGTATGTTTGCCAAAGTAGCTAAGAGCAAAGTTTTGGAGGACATTGTTGAGAGTCCATAATCCCTAAAGCTGTTGTTGAGTTTTAAAGCTGTTTCCTGATACTTTTCAAATTGACATGAATGTTTGAGATTTTTTTCTACTACAAATGAGAAAGACAGTGCATAATGTAATGGAGACCACAAAGCCATGAAAGCAAAGAAAATGTCAACATAAAGTAGTAACATTGTGGAGTGATGTATTAGGAGCTTTCAACTTTACATATGCCAAGTCATTGTTTACTTTCTTGAAGAATTAAACCTAGATTTTAAATGTTGATTTAAATATTATTGACCTCATCGAATTAGGTTATTTTTGCTTTCCTTCTTCAGTTTCTCATTTAAGACAGTCTGGATAGAACCTAGAAATGTTTTTAGGTTCATGGCACCTCTTGAACTCTCTCCATGAAATAAAACTAATTTTTTAGTCATTTCTTTATTGCTTGTCCTTTCATGTCATTCACCTCATTTTGAAAACCTTGACCTAGAATAATAATAGCATATTTTCAAATTTAGGTTGCTTCTTATGGAATTGTATAATGAAATTTTTATGGTAATTTTTTCTTTTTAATTCATGCATTATAGTTGTATTTAATGGTGGGATTTTTTTTTACATATTCATACATGCACACAGTTAAATAATATAATTTGACCAGTATCATTCCCCAGTATTTCCCCCTTTCCTCTCTTCTTCACTGCCCCTTGTTCATATATAAATATATATGTACTATACTGATCTACTGTTCAGATGTCCCTTTAATTCTAATGAGATTCTCCCCATGTTTCTTTTCATTTTTCCTCTTTAGCTCCCATATATGAGAGAAAACATACTGAACTGCCCTTGGCTTTCTGAATTGACTTATTTCAGTTAACATAATTTTCTCAAGTTTCCATTTTCCTGCAAATTACATACTTCCATTTTTCTTTAGATTTAACTTTTTTTTTTTTTGTATTACTGGGGATAGAACTCAGGGCCTTGTGCTTGCGAGGCAAGCACTCTACCAGCTGAGCTATATCCCCAGCCCCATTTTTCTTTATGGATAAATAAAACTCTGTGGTGTGTGTGTGTGTGTGTGTGTGTGTGTGTGTGTGTGTGTGTGAGAGAGAGAGAGAGAGAGAGAGAGAGAGAGAGAGAGAGAGAGAGAGAGAATATCACATTTCATTTATCCATGAATTCATTGATGAACACCTAGGCTGGTTCCCTGGTTTGGCTATTATGAATTGTGCTGTTGTAAACATAGGTTCATTATACTGTTCTAATTCTGGAGTTTTAGGGTAAATACTAAGTAGTGGTTTAACTGGGTTATAAAGTGATTCTGTTCATAGTCTTGACAAACCTCTATGCTGACTTCCATGGATATATTAATTTCTGATTCCACCAACAGTGTATATGTGCTCATTTTTTTCCAAATGCTTTCCAGCATTTATTATTGATTGTATTTTTGATGGTTGCTATTCTAACTGGAGATGAAATCTTAGTGTAGTTGATTTGCATTTCCCTAATTGCTAATAAACTGATCATTTTTTTTCATATATTTGTTGATCCTTTGTGTTTCTTCTTTTGAAAAAAGTCTGTTTAGTTCATTTACATGTTTATTAATTGGGTTGTTTGGTTTTTGGTGTTCTAAGTTTTTTTGGAGTTAAAGTATTCTGAATATTAATCCCCTAAGGACCAGGTGGCAAAGCTTTTCCATTTAATAGGCTTTCTTTTCACAATCTTAATTGTTTGCTTTGCAGCATCTTTTCAGTTTGATGCCATCTTAATTTATTAACTCATTTCCTGAGCTTTGGGGTACTGTTGAGAAAATTATTGCCTGTGTCTTTAAATGTTGGAGTGTTGCACCTACATTTTCTTTTAGAAGTTCCATAATTTCTGGTTCAAGTTCTATGACTTTGATCCATTTTGAGTTGACTTTTATGCAGGGTGAGAGGTAAGGGTCTAGTCTCATTCTCATACAGATGAAAACCAGTAGTCTGAGAATCCTTTTTCTAAAAGGTCTTTTCTCCAATGTATGAATGTATGTTTTTGGCACCTTTGTCAAAGATGTGTGGGTTTGTCTCTTCTGTTCTGTTCCTTTTGTTTTTGTGTCTGTTTTTGTACTAGTACCATGCAGTGTTTGGTACTTTGTAGGATAATTTGAATTCAGGTATTGTGATGCCTCCAGCATTGTTTTTTTTTTTTTTTTTTTTTTTTGACTTAGAATTACTCTGGATATTGGTTCTTCTGGGTCTTTTATTCTTCCAAATGAATTTTAGGATTTTTTCTCTAGTTGTATGAAGAATATTCTTGGTATTTTGATGGGGATTGCATTGAATCTTGTCTATTGCTTTTGGTAGTATGGTCATTTTAACAATACCAGTTCTGCCAATTCATGAACATGGTAGGACTCTCCATCTTCTAAAATCTTCTTCCATTTCTTCTACGTTCTAAGTTTAAATTGTAGAGGTTTTTCACCTCTTCAGATTTAATCCTAGGTATTTTAAAATTTTGAGGCTACTTTGAATGGGATTGTTTTGCTGATTGATTTCTGATTCATAGGAAAGGTGTTGATTTTATATTGATTTTGTAACATAAATTTTACTGAATTTGTTTTGACTCTAGCAATCTTGGCCTTCATATCTTGAATGCTCAGCTTCACCTCACTTCTCATTGAAGCTTCATGATGTTCTCTTAATTGGTGTAAATAGATCTTTGCCTAAAGTAATTTAAAAGATATATTTTAGACATAAGTATCATACAAAAATTTATTGTGCATTTTTTCTATTGGCAGTGAATAAGCATGTTTTTAAATGTGAAAAAAGATGTTTTCTTTAAAAACTAAGCCATTTATATCAACTATATTAAATGTGCAAAATTAAATGATTTAAACCATTCTTCTAGTCTTCTTTTATTTTTTAAATTTTTTTATTGTAAACAAATGGGATACATGTTGTTTCTCTGTTTGTACATGGTGTAAAGGCATACCATTTGTGTAATCATAAATTTACATAGAGTAATATTGTTTGATTCATTCTGTTATTTTTCCCTTCCCCCCATCCATCCCACCCCTCTTTTCCCTCTAACAGTTCTTTCTTCCTTCATTCTTGGCCCCCTCCCTAACCATAACTCTAAACCCAACACTAACCCATCCCACCTCCCATTATGTGTCATCATCCACTTATTAGCGAGATCAGTTGGGGTGAGATGGAATCTTAGGGTGGTTTTGATTTGCATTTCTCTTATTACTAGAGATGTTGAACATTTTTCCATATGTTTGTTGATTGCTGGTAGATCTTCTGTGAAGTGTCTATACATTTCCTTAGCCCATTTGTCAATTGGATTATTTGCATTCTTGGTGTAGAGTTTTTTAAGTTCTTTATAGATTCTGGAGATTAGTGCTCTATTTGAAGTATGATTGGCAAAGATTTTCTCCCACTCTGTCGGCTCTTTCTTCACATTGCTGATAGTTTCCTTTGCTGAGAGAAAGCTTTTTAGTTTGAATCTATCCCAGTTATTGATTCTTGTTTATATTTCTTGTTTTATGGGAGTCCTGTTGAGGAAATCTGGTCATAAGCCGACATGTTGAAGATCTGGACCTACTTTTTCTTCTATAAGATGCAAGGTCTCTGGTCTGATTCCGAGATCCTTAAATCATTTTTATTATTATTATTATTATTATAAACAAATGGGATACATGTTGTTTCTCTGCCTGTACATGGAGTAAAGGCATACCATTTGTATAATCATAAATTTACATAGGGTAATGTTGTTTGATTCATTCTGCCATTTTTTCCCTCCCCCCCAGTTCTCCCACCTCTCCCCTCCCTCTTTATAGTCCTTCCTTCCTTCATTCCTGCCCCCCTCCCTAAACCCAACTCCAACCCCAACACTAACTCCTCCTTCCCCCCATTATGTGTCATCATCCACTTATTAGCGATATCATTCTTCCTTTGGTTTTTTGAAATTGGCTTATCTCACTTAGCATGATATTCTCCAGTTTCATCCGTTTGCCTACAAATGCCATAATTTTATCATTCTTTATGGCTGAGTAATATTCCATTGTATATATATATATATATATATATATATACCACATTTTCTTTATCCATTCATCAATTGAAGGACATCTAGGTTGGTTCCACAATCTGGCTATTGTGAACTGAGCAGCTATGAACATTGATGTGGCTGTATCTCTGTAATATGCTGATTTTAAGTCCTTTGGGTATAGGCCAAGGAGTGGGATAGCTGGGTCAAATGGTGGTTCCATTCCGAGCTTTCTAAGGAGTCTCCATACTGCTTTCCAGAGTGGCTGCACTAATTTGCAGCCCCACCAGCAATGTATGAGTGTACCTTTCTCCCCACATCCTCACCAACACCTGTTGTTGCTTGTATTCTTGATAATCGCCATTCTAATTGGGGTGAGATGGAATCTTAGGGTGGTTTTCATTTGCATTTCTCTTATTACTAGAGATGTTGAACATTTTTCCATATGTTTGTTGATTGCTTGTAGATCTTCTGTGAAGTGTCTATTCATTTCCTTAGCCCATTTGTCGATTGGATTATTTGCATTCTTGGTGTAGAGTTTTTGAGTTCTTTATAGATTCTGGAGATTAGTGCTCCATCTGAAGTATGATTGACAAAGATTTTCTCCCACTGTGTAGGTTCTTTCTTCGCATTGCTGATAGTTTTCTTTGCTGAGAGAAAGCATTTTAGTTTGAATCTATCCCAGTTATTAATTCTTGCTTTTATTTCTTGTGCTATGGGAGTCCTGTTGAGGAAGTCTGGTCCTAAACCGACATGTTGAAGCTCCAGATCTACTTTTTCTTCTATAAGATGCAAGGTCTCTGGTCTGATTCCAAGATCCTTAATCCATTTTGAGTTTAGTTTCATGCATGGTGAGAGATATGGGTTTAATTTCATTCTGTTGCATATGGATTTCCAATTCTCCCAGCACCATTTGTTGGAAGAGGCTATCTTTTCTCCATTGCATATTTTTGACCCCTTTGTCTAGTATGAGAAAATTGAGTTTATGTGGGTTTGTGTCCGTGTCCTCTGTTCTGTACCATTGATCAACCTTTCTATTTTGGTACCAATACCATGCCGTTTTTGTTACTATTGCTTTGTAGTAGAGTTGAAGATCTGGTATTGCAATACCCCCTGCTTCATTCTTTCTGCTAAGGATTGCTTTAGCTATTCTGGGTTTCTTATTCTTCCAGATGAATTTCATAATTGCTTGCTCTATTTCTGCAAGGTACATCATTGGGATTTTAATTGGAATTGCATTGAATCTGGATAGCACTTTTGGTAGTATGGCCATTTTGACAATATTAATTCTTCCTATCCAAAAACATGGGAGATCTTTCCATCTTCTAAGGTTTTCTTTAATTTCTTTCTTTAGTGTTCTGTAGTTCTCATTGTAGAGGTCTTTCACCTCTTTTGTGAGATTGATTCCCAAGTATTTTATTTTTATAGAGACTATTGTGAATGGGGTAGTTTTTCTAATTATTCTTTCCATAGATTTATCACTTATGTATAAAAATGCATTATATTTATAAGCATTGATCTTATATCCCACTACTTTACTGAATTCACTTATGAGTTCTAAAAGTTTTCTGGTGGAATTTCCTCGTTCCTCTAAGTATATAATCATATCTTTAGCAAATATGGATAGTGTGTGTTCTTCTTTTCCTATTCATATCCCTTTAAATTCTTTGATCTTTCTAATTGCTCTGGCTAGATTTTCAAGGATGATATTAAATAGAAGTTGTGAAAGAGGGCATCCCTGCCTTGTTCCAGATTTTAGGGGGAATTCTTTCAGTTTTTCTCCATTTAGAATGATATTGGCCATGGGCTTAGCATAGATGGCCTTTACAATGTTAAGGAATGTTCCCACTATCTCTATTTTTTCTAGTGTTTTGAGCATGAAGGGGTTATTGATGACAACTAAGTAAAAAAGTATGCATTCTCTCCCTAACATCCTGCTTTGGGGCACCTAAGAATACCTTTAAATCATACACCCTACAAACATTTTTACATTCATCAAAGAGCACTTTCTGTGTCAGCTTGCTTTCTCTAATGATATAAGAAACTGTGCCTTCTTAAATACTGGATTTTCATGCAGTTAAGTACAATGTAAAGCATAGGTATGTTTGCTATTACCCTGGAAAATGTTTAGAAAAATTGACTAATATCTGAGGGCAAGGTTAAAATATGCAAAAAATGATATGCTCACATTTTTCTGCATTCATTCTTGTGAGGGAAAAATAGCCAAACATTCTTAGCCAATCTCTTCAATTTTACTGTGAGAATTTCCTTGTGCTGTGGGTTAATTCAAAGCCAGCAGGATCACTTTACACAGGTTTTCATTGTACTCCAGGAAAGTTTATGGAAACATTACAGAAGTAAGCTGCAAATGGGAACCTGGTTTTCCTGCCAAACTACATCTCTCTCTCTCTCTCTCTCTCTCTCTCTCTCTCTCTCTCTCTCTCTCTCTCTCTTCTCTCCTGTTCTAACAATGTTTTTCCTCCTTCAGCATTTAATGTATTCTATATTACATATCACATTTATCTAAGACAAAATTTAGAAATACAAAATATGGTAATAATACCTCAAAAGATGTCAATAACTGATAACTCTGACATACATGTCATATGTGTCCCAAGCATCTTTCTATAAAATGCTTTATATAGGCTAACTCACTTAATCCTCATCATAACCTATGAGATACATTCTGTCATTGTCACCACTTTACATATGCAGGCATTGAATCATGAGGAAGTTAAAAGATTTGCTTAGGGACACTGGGCATGTCAGTGGCAGAGGTAGAAATAGAAACCAGGCCAGCCATCTAGAAACAAAGCCTAAGTCCTCTTTCACCTCAGAACTTTCCATGCACAGTCCAGGGCAACTCATTTCTTTTCATAAGAAACTTGTGATTCAAAGAACTATTGTGAAATAGGAGGGTGATGGGTTTACTGTTGTCTTATTTCACATTATCTATGTATTGCATTATAAATATCTAAGCAATTATGGTGCAATTATTCTTTCAAAGATGGGTATTTTCTTATAGTTTTGAATTACACAATGTGACCTAAGTAATGCATACCATGAAATGATATTTAGAAATACAAAGTGCGACATTTGTTTGCCTGGCATATTTTTTCACTTTATAATCATGAGGATTTTCTTTAAAGGATAACCTTTCAAAGACACCAAGGATGAAAATAATTTTTTAAGGAAAACAGAGCATTAGAAAGAATGCAAAATGAAAAAGGAATGAAAATAAAAACATTTTTCAAAATTCTGTTTCACATGAATGTATGGAATTTTTAATTTGTATGTGAATACTTATCAGGCTGCCCTCACTCATAAAATTGAAATTGGAAACAGGAATTCTCATGAGATTGCTAGGCCTTCCAGTTTTGATAGGAAACATAAAACCAGGAATATATTCCCAGTGTGCTTTTCCCTTAGGAAGGTAGTTTAGTTGAACAGAAGATACACAGTCAAAAATTCCCGAGTACTACTCCCAGTCTTGACACTGACTTGTTCAGTGACCTTGGTGAACTGGCAGGTCCCTGTGATTTCACTTCCTCTTCTGCAAAATTAGTAGAACACTTACCTACATCCCAGATGTTAGAAGATTTATTGTCAACATTTGTGTAAAAATGAAATGCTGTTTATCCAATAAATGCCAAGTATTCCAGATAGTTTACTCCCACTTTTGGCAGGTGCCATAGAGTAGAGAAGAAAAAACCCATTAAAACACTAAAATAGTTGGTCATATCAGAGATTCTCCAGATTTTCTTTGGAGTTCATTGAAATTGAGCAATAGCTATGGGAAGCATCAAAAATCACATAGGAATGATTTTCTGCATTTAGTTTGCCAAATTGTACATAAACTGCCCTTGACAAAAATTTATAGCAATCTATACTAGTTCCTTCATAGAGTTTTTCTAACAAGGATAAGTTCATGAGTTTTACCAACAGTGTTCCAAGGCTACTGACAGAACATCTACATTATCAACCAGACATCTTGGAAATGCAAGCTGTGGGTCACAGGGAGACAAAAAAATGTATATATCAATAGGCCAGTATAACTGTCTGTATTTCTGAGAAAACAACTTAATATTTCTGTCTTATTTTTTGCCTCACTATCTTATGTTTACCAACACATGCAATTAATTATTTGTTTATTCATATACTTCAATAAACATTTATTGAGTGTTTACTATGTTTGAGGCATTGTCCTAAGTCTGCACTAGAAATATGTTGATGAGCAAGACAAAAAAAAGGCCTTGGAATCATGAAACAAACTCTAAAATGGAGTGCAGACATTAAGCAAGTATTTATAATCAAATATTAAATCATCATGATGGGGAAAGTTCAGAGGAACCTAACAATTTATAGAAACCAGTAATTGACTAAGGAAATAACATTTCAGCTTTGATTTGATGCTGGAGAAGAGTGTGGTCCAGGCAGAAAAAAAGAGTATGCACAATAAGCCATGAAAATGAGAGAAGGCATAATGTCCAATTTGACTGGTCTTGTTGTAAAGTATTAGAAGGATGCAGAATTTATCCTTTATCATAGGGATATTTATTCCTTTATCTTAAGGAAATTGAGAAGTTATTGAAAGATTTTGTGCCAGGAGGTGAAATGAATAGATTCATGTTTTTGAGTTTTGTTTTGTTTTTTAAATATAATTACTGTAATTGGAAGGCGGAGACTGGATAGGAGCAAAGAACTAGCAGTAGATGTCTAAGCTGAAAGATAGTAAAATCATTTTAAGATAGTCAGTGGTGGGCAGAATAAGGGTAGTAACAGAGACGATGTAGAAGGACAGATTAGTTTGATAAATGTTTGGAAAATAGAAGCTGCAGAACATAAAACCTTGATGGGTATTTTGGATGTGGGGCTAAGAGAAAGGGCTGAGAAGGGAAAGCAGAATGCAATAAATACTCTCAAGTCTAGAGTCTAAATAGGACTTAGTGAAAACATGAACTGAGCAATGTAACACTAAAAGTAAAATAGTTTTGGAGGAAAGGTGTTTAGACTCAAACTCATTAAGTTTGCAATGCCTGGAAGGCATCTTACCAAAGGTATTTCAGAGGAAATGTAACACCAGTCCCAAGAGCCTTCAGAATGGAGGTAAGGACTAAGGAGTCTTCAACATATAGTTTGGAAATTGAACAAAAATGTAGATGATATTGTGCAAAGAGTGTACAGTGAAATGAGCATGAGGTTCTGGAAAGAGATTAAGAAACATCTGTAGTTACTACAAAAGAGGTTGAAGAGGAGGAGAAAGGGGAAGACAAGGAAAGTCAGGAGAGTTGCCCTCAGAAGTATGAGCATGTGTAAAACAGGTTTTCTCATACACTGCTGATGGAAAAATGTATTGGGATAATTTTTATGGCAGGCGCCTTATTGGTAGCTGTCAAAATTAAGAACCCACAAATTTTTCAACCTAAAAATTTAACTTTTCATAAATTTAATTTCTACATAGGTATACATTGACAAAGTGATATATGAACATTTGCATTAATATTTATAATATTTTCATTAATATTTATATTAAGACTGAAAACAACATGAAAGTCCTATAATAGGAAACTGACTAGATAAATTACTGTACTATCCAAGAAAGAATGTATTGCAACAGTTAGAAACTGTCCTTTCTGTATGGTCTCAGGTTAATAAAGCAAGAAACCACACTTCATATATAGTAGGTTACCACATCATAAACAATATTGTATTACCTATCATCTATGAAATAAATACATATTTATTAAAATGCCATTTCATAGATGTTATGTAATATTATTTATGAATATATATTATCTATGAAATTTATATTTATTTCATAAATGTGTATATTATGTATGAAATTGAGAAAATGGGACAAAGACTATAGACAGAACTCTGTAACTATGAAAGGAAAATGAGAGGTGTGAAGAAAAGCTTTGGATAACATGGAATCAAAGGTGGCTTGATGCAGATGATAAACATATACAAGTGTCATAAAAAAATAACATGGAGGGAAAGTTGCAGAAGCAGCAAAACATGCAGATGTTAATGTAGAAAGGAATGAGATCAGAGCACAGGGACTTCATGACCTACCAGAAGAGAATGGATATCTTTCCCAAATTTAATGGATGGAAGAAAGAAAAAAAATGGATGTGCATCCAATCAAGGTATAGATTTAGTGAAGAGATGTTTAGCAATGAGAAGAAATCACCTTTTGTTCACATCTATTTTTATTAACACATATTTGAATTTTCCCAATAATTCAAATATGTGTTAATAAAATGTTAATAATATTTAACATTTTCAACTTTATCAGCCATTTATATATTTCATCTTTTGAGAAGTGTCTATTTCTTTACAGACTTATTTTTGTTAAGTATTGCTTTGTTCTTTAATATTCTGGATATTAACCCTATGTCAGATGAACAGCTGGGAAATAGTTTCTCTCATTGTGTGAATTGTCCCTTTGTTCTTTGGTTGTTTCCTTTACTGTTCAGGAATATTTTAATACAATGCAATCTCCATTTGTCAATGTTTGATTTTGCTTCCTGCGCATTCAGAGTCCTATCCAGAAAATAATCATCTCTACCAGTATCTCAAAGTGTTTCCCCAATGTTTTCCTGTAGTAGTTTCAGAGTTTCAGGTCTTACCTTAAGATCTTTGATACATTTTGGCATTGATTTTTGTAAAGGATAAGAGGTAGGGATCAAGTTTTAATCTTCTGCATGGAGATTTCCAGTTTTCTCAGCACCGTTTGATGTAATTGTCCTTTTCCCAATGTATGTTTTTAGCATCATTGTCCAGAATAAATTTGCTCTAAATATGTGGATTCATTTCTGCATTCTCTAATATGTTCCATGGGTCTATGTGTCTGCTTAAAAAATTACTTCAGTTAATTCTATATTCTTTCTGGGAAATACATCTGATACTGTGGAAGGGATAATTGAATGGGTTAAAAAGTATAAATGGGAAAAATAGGAAACCTAATTGATTGAGCAAATCTAGAATTGCTGGATGATGTCCATAAGCCAGTTGAGGCTTTCCTATATTTCCTCTCTCTTTATGTATGACTAACCAAAATTCTATTCCCCCAACCACAACCCTTTATTTTTTCTCCCAATTCTCCACTGGAAAAAGAGTTATATTTTTTTAAGAAATGTTTTCTGCATATATACCAGAGTTAATAATAGTATGACATTTGCAAAAAAAACTGGATGGAATTGGAGAATATCATGCTAAGTGAAATAAGCCAAGTCCAAAGGCCAAATGTTTTCCCTGATAAGTGGAGAATGATATCTAATGTGGGTGGGGGATGGGGAGTGAGAGAAGAATGGGGGAACTTTAGATTATGTAGAAGGAAATGAGAGGGAGGGGCGTATGGAGGATGGTGGAATGAGACAAACACCATTACCCTATGTGCATGTATGATTGCACAAATGGTATGAATCTACATCGTGTACAACCATAGAAATGAAATGATGTACCCCTTTTGTGTACTATGAATCAAAATGCAGTGTATAAAGAGTTAAAAGATTAAATAAAGAAAAAAAATGTTTCCTGCAGTGCTAAGAATGAAAATGGAGACCATAAATAAGCTTAAGATGTTAATTAATTCCTGATTGAGGGGTCGGGGTTGTGGCTTAGTGGCAGAGCTCTTGCCTAGCACAAGTGAGGCACTGGGTTCGATTCTCAGCACCACATATAAAAAATAAATAAATAAAATAAAGGTCTATCAACATCTAAAATATTTTTTTTTAATTCCTGATTGAGGAACTATAGGATAAACTAATTTAAAAAGCCACAGTGCAGAATAAATAAGAGTCTGAAAGGGAAAGGGTAGGGAGTGTAGGGAGTGCTAGAAAATAGGAGAGTACAAACAATCAGGACATTAAACAAGGGAACTAATTGCAAGATTCTTTATCAATGACTAGAACATAAAGAAATAAGGAAGATTATGGTGGTAGAAAGATCAAAGTCACTAATAAAGTGGATCGTTTTAAAATTTCTCAATAATACACCACAATAAAATTGGAGAAATGCCTTCAAACTCTTGATGGCAGAAATTCTGAACTTAAATTCCTATATCCTATGAAATTATCAAGTATGTAAGAAAAATAAAGACATTTTTGAAGAAAAGTAATTTCAAGTTAGCACTGATCAGTTAATCTAAATCCAAGTAGAATGTCATCAGGAATAATTACTTTAGTATAGATTTTAGTTAAAAATTTAATTGATTTGAGTGGTACAGTGAAGTCATACATGTCTTTTATCAATTATAAAATGATTAACAATTGGGAACACCAGGAAAAACAAAAACCCAACTAAGAAATCATGCCATTATTTAAAAAATGCCATCAAATAGTATAAAAAATACCATCAAGATTTTATAAACAAATAAGTTGTAAATTTATATTTTAAATTATAAAAATAATTATTAATAGAAGTGCTAAAATATAGTATGAACAAAAACTGAAGAAGCAAGGAAGGGGAAATGAAAATAATTTACTTAGAATAAATTAAAATTCTTAATCTTTCATGGCAGAAAATGCAAGATCAATTTACCTTTCCTTTTCTATATATACAATAAATAGGCATAAAAGTTCATGCCAAAATGAATTCAGCTTTCTTTTCCTTGTAATAGTGCAGTGAAAATAGCACCCATTTTGGAATATAATAGGTTAGGATTTAAATACTGAATGTGTTACTAGTAAACTATGTGTCTATGGGCAATTTACTTAAGCTGCCTGAACCTTCGAGAAGTAAATTGCAATCAAGTTTAAAGAACCCAGCATAGTGTTTTACACATGGTAGGATATAAATGAAAAAGCATTGTTATTTTATTTTATGTTACTTTGTGGGTTTTTTTATATTTTTTCAGACTGCATTTTGATTCATTGTACACAAATAGGGTACAACTTTTCATTTCCATGGCTGTACACAACAAAGATTCATGTCATTCGTGTAATCATACATGTACTTAGGGTAATAATGTCTGTCTCAGTCTCCTATCTTTCCTTCCTCCACTACCTCCCAACCCATTTCCCTCTACACAATTCAAAGTTCCTAATTTCTTCTCTTACTCACCTCTCACCACACTCTTGTTATGTATCATCATCCACTTATCAGAGAAAAGATTGGACCTTTGGTTTTTTGGGATTGGCTTATTACACTTAGCGTGATATTCACCAATTCCATTCATTTACCAAAAATGCCATAATTTTACTCTTTTTTAGAAGCATTGCTATTTTAAAAACAAATTCTATTGTGTATATTTGGGGCATATAGCATGATGCTATGGAATACATAGAGTGAAATGTTTACTAAGTGAAGTAAATTAACATATCCATCATCTCATACAATTACATTTGTTGGTAACGGATGTAACCCAACCTACCAATTTAACAAAAATCCCAAATACAATTCATTTTTGTTAACTTTAGTCCTCATGCTGTATATTGGACTTGCTCATCCTATGTATCTGCTCCTTTGTGTCTTTGACTACACCTCCCCGTTTTCTCCACTCCCTCACTGGAACCCACTGCTTTATTCCTGCAGTTGACTTTATTTTTAATTCTTGCTATTAATTATTGAATCATATTGAAAAACTCAGCACTTGGTAAATTTGACTACTACTTATTAACCATGATTATAATTTCATCATGAAAATTGCAGAATTGGAAGGTATGCTGTTTCACATTAACATTTAACATCATTGATTGCCTGAGTTAAAAGGAAAATGACTTCTAAAGAGTGATTTAGTGTCTCCAAGGATGAAGAAGGGGGGATGGTGATGCCTAGTCCATAACACCCTGGTCCCTGGAAGGTCACCAAAGTAGTTATTAGTTATCACAGATGAAAAATTCCAAAAGTATTTTACCAGAAATTAAATAATATGAGAAATTTCTTTGTTTTTACTTGAAAATAATATTTGTGAGAACATGGATTAGTTTTTTCTCATTTTGTCTAATTGACTGTTAGTGTTATGTGCCTTGATTAATTAAAATTGGACATTTACTACTTAATAAATGAAGTTCCTTTGACTAGGAACAGTTTTTGATCAGATGGAGTTCACATAAGAAAAATAATTGAACTAAACTTTCAGATAATTTATTCTCTACATATCTGGCTATCACAAAGAAAGGTTCCTCTGAATATCCCTGATCCCTTGTCCCATCTTTTTTTTTTCATGCAAATAATTTAATTTTAAAGAAGTAACAGAAAGAGTGGTAATTTAATAAATCAAATCAACATAGGAAATTAAAGAAGTTTGAATTATGAGAAATTTAACAAAACAAAAAAGTATGGCAATACTCTGAATCACATCCAATTTCTTTTGCCTTGAAACTGAAGCCTCTTATTTTCTTTCTTCTTTTTTTTTTTTTTTACATAGGGCAATGATGTTTATTTTTTTTCCCTTCCCCCCCACCCCTCCCACCCCTTTTTTCCCTCTACACAGTCCTTCTTTCCTTCATTCTTACCGCTCTCCTTATCCCTAACCCTAAACCTAACCCTAAACCTAATGCTAACCCCTCCCACCCCCCATTATATGTCCTCATCCGCTTATCAGCGAGATCATTGGTCCTTTAGTTTTTTGAGATTGGCTTATCTCACTTAGCATGATATTCTCCAATTTCGTCCATTTGCCTACAAATGCCATAATTTTATCATTCTTCATTGCAGAGTAATATTCCATTTTATATATATGCCACAGTTTCTTTATCCATTCATCAACTGAAGGGCATCTAGGTTGCTTCCACAATCTGGCTATGATGAATTGAGCAGCAATAAACATTGATGTGGCTGTCTCTCTGTAGTATGTTGATTTTAAGTCCTTTGGGTATAGGCCAAGGAGTGGGATAGCTGGGTCAAATGGTGTTTCCATTCCAAGCTTTCTGAGGAATCTCCACACTGCTTTCCAGAGTGGCTGCACTAATTTGCAACCCCACCAGCAATGTATGAGTGTTCCTTTTTCACCACATCCTTGCCAACACCTATTGTTGCTTGTATTCTTGATAATCGCCATTCTAATTGGGGTGAGATGAAATCTTAGGGTAGTTTTGATTTGCATTTCCCTTATTACTAGGGATGTTGAACATTTTTTCATATATCTGTTGATTGCTTGTACATCTTCTTCTGTGAAGTGTCTGTTCATTTCCTTAGCCCATTTGTTGATTGGATTATTTGTGTTCTTCATGTAGAGTTTTTTGAGTTCTTTATAGATTCTGGAAATTAGTGCTCTATCTGAAGTATGAGTGGCAAAGATATTCTCCCACTCTGTAGGCTCTCTCTTCACATTTTTGATAGTTTCCTTTGCTGAGAGAAAGCTTTTTAGTTTGAATCTATCCCAGTTGTTGATTCCTGCTTTTATTTCTTGTGCTATTGGAGTCCTGTTAAGGAAGTCTGATCCTAAGCCAACAAGTTGAAGATTTGGACCTACTTTTTCTTCTATAAGATGCAGGGTCTCTGGTCTGATTCTGAGGTCCTTGATCCATTTTGAGTTGAGTTTTGTGTAGGGTGAGAGATAGGGGTTTAATTTCATTCTTTTGCATATGGTTTTCCAGTTATCCCAGCACCATTTGTTGAAGAGGCTATCTTTTCTCCATTGCCTATTTTTGGAACCTTTGTCTAGTATGAGAAAATTATATTTATTTGGGTTTGTGTCCATGTTCTCTATTCTGTACCATTTATCTACCTGTCTATTTTGGTACCAATACCATGCCGTTTTTGTTACTATTGCTTTGTAGTAGAGTTGAAGATCTGGTATTGCAATACCCCCTGCTTCGCTCTTGCTACTGAGGATTGCTTTAGCTATTCTAGGTTTTTTATTCTTCCAGATGAATTTCATAATTGCTTGCTCTATTTCTGCAAGGTACATCATTGGGATTTTAATTGGAATTGCATTGAATCTGTATAGCACTTTAGGTAGTATAGCCATTTTGACGATATTAATTCTGCCTATCCAGGAACATGGGAGATCTTTCCATCTTCTAAGGTTTTCTTTAATTTCTTTCTTTAGTGTTCTGTAGTTCTCATTGTAGAGGTCTTTCACCTCTTTTGTGAGATTGATTCCCAAGTATTTTATTTTTTTCGATGCTATTGTGAATGGGGTAGTTTTCCTAATTTCTCTTTCTGAAGATTCATCACTTATGTATAAAAATGCATTGGATTTATGAGCATTGATCTTGTAACCTGCTACTTTACTGAATTCACTTATGAGTTCTAAAAGTTTTCTGGTGGAATTTCCAGGTTCCTCTAAATATATAATCATGTCATCAGCGAACAGGGATAGTTTGAGTTCTTCTTTTCCTATTCATATCACTTTAATTTCTTTGGTTTGTCTGATTGCTCTGGCTAGAGTTTCAGGGATGATGTTGAATAGAAGTGGTGAAAGAGGGCATCCCTGCCTTGTTCCAGTTTTTAGGGGGAACGCTTTCAGTTTTTCACCATTTAGAATGATATTAGCCATGGGTTTAGCGTAGATTGCCTTTATAATGTTAAGGAATATTCCCACTACCCCAATTTTTTCTAGTTTTTTGAGCATGAAGGGATGCTGTATTTTAATGAATGCTTTTTCTGCATCTATTGAAATAATCATGTGATTCTTAACTTTAAGTCTGTTGATATGGTGAATGATATTTATTGATTTCCAAATGTTGAACCAACCTTGCATCCCTGGGATAAAACCCACTTGATCGTGGTGCAGTATCTTTTTAATATATATTTGTATGCGATTTGCTAAAATTTTGTTGAGAATTTTTGCGTCGATGTTCATTAAGGATATTGGTCTGAAATTTTCTTTCCTCGATGTGTCTCTGTCTGGTTTAGGTATCAGGGTGATATTGGCTTCATAGAACTAGTTTGGGAGGGTTCTCTCCTCTTCTATTTCATGGAATAGTTTGTGGAGTATTGGAATGAGCTCTTCTTTAAAGGTTTTGTAGAACTCGGCTGAGAACCCATCTGGTCCTGGACTTTTCTTTGTTGGTAGGCTTTTGATGACCTCTTCTATTTCATTGCTTGAAATTGGTTTATTTAAGTTGTGTATGCCCTCCTCTTTCAGTTTAGGTAATTCATATGTCTCTAGAAATTTGTTGATGTCTTCGAGGTTTTCTGTTTTGTTGGAGTATAGATTTTCGAAATAGCTTCTAATTATGTTTTGTATTTCAGTCGTGTCTGTTGTGATGTTTCCTTGTTCATTCCGAATTTTAGTAATTTGAGTTTTCTCCCTCTTTCTCTTTGTTAGTGTGGCTAAGGGTTTATCAATTTTATTTATTTTTTCAAAGAACCAACTATTTCTTTTGTTAATTTTTCCAATTGTTTCTTTTGTTTCGATTTCATTGATTTCGGCTCTGATTTTAACTATTTCCTTTCTTCTACTACTTTTGGTATTGGTCTATTCTTCTTTTTTTACCGCTTTGAGCTGTAGTGTTAAGTCATTTATTTGTTGATTTCTACTTCTTTTTTTGAATGCACCCCATGAAATAAATCTTCCTGTAAGTACTGCTTTCATAGTGTCCCAGAGATTTTGATATGATGTGTCTTTGTTCTCGTTTACTTCTATGAATTTTTTTATTTCCCTCCTGATGTCTTCTGTTATCCATTCATCATATAATAGTGTATTATTTAGTCTCCAGGTATTGGAGAAGTTTCTGTTTTTTATTCTGTCATTTATTTCTAGTTTCAATCCATTATGATCTGATAGAGTACAAGGTAGTATCTCTATCTTCTTGTATTTGCTAACAGTAGCTTTGTGGCATAAAATATGGTCTATTTTAGAGAAGAATCCATGTGCTGCTGAGAAGAAATTGTATTCGTTCTTTGTTGGATGGTATATTCTATATATGTCCGTTAAGTCTAAATTGTTGCTTGTGTTGTTGAGATCTATAGTTTCTTTATTCAATTTTTGTTTGGACGATTTATCCAGTGGTGAAAGAGGTGTGTTAAAATCGCCTAGTATTATTGTGTTGTGGTCTATTTGATTTCTGGAATTGAGAAGGATTTGTTTGACGTACGTGGATGAGCCAATGCTCGGGGCATAGATATTTATGATTGTTATGTCTTGCTGATTTATGCTTCCCTTAAGCAGCATGTAATGTCCTTCTTTATCCCTTCTGACTAGTTTTGGTTTGAAGTCCACATTATCTGAAATGAGGATGGATATTCCAGCTTTTTTGCTGTGTCCATGTGCATGGTATGTTTTTCCCCATCCTTTCACCTTTAGTCTATGGGTGTCTCTTTCTATGAGATGAGTCTCTTGCAGGCAGCATATTGTTGGATTTTTCTTTTTAATCCAATCTGCCAGTCTGTGTCTTTTGATTGATGAATTCAGGCCATTAACATTCAGGGTTATTATTGTGATATGATTTGTATTCCCAGTCAATTTGTTTTTGACATGATTTGGTTTCTCCTTTATTTGGCTATTCCTTTAGGCTAGCACCTCCTATTGCTGATTTCCATCGTTGGTTTTCATCTCTTCCTCATGGAATATTTTGCTGAGAATGTTCTGTAATGCTGGCTTTCTTTTTGTAAATTCCTTTAGCTTTTGTTTATCATGGAAGGATCTTATTTCATCGTCAAATTTGAAGGTAAGTTTTGCTCGGTATAAGATTCTTGGTTGGTATCCGTTTTCTTTCAGGGCTTGGTATATGTTGTTCCAGGCCCTTCTAGCTTTTAGGGTCTGGATTGAAAAATCTGCTGATATTCTTATTGGTTTCCCTCTGAATGTAATTTGATTCTTTTCTCTCCCGGCCTTTAAAATTCTGTCTTTATTTTGTATGTTAGGTATTTTCATAATAATGTGCCTTGGTGTGGGTCTGTTGTAATTTTGTATGTTTGGAGTCCTATAAGCCTCTTGTACTTGGTTTTCCATTTCATTCTTCAGATTTGGGAAATTTTCTGATATTATTTCATTGAATAGATTGTTCATTCCTTTGGTTTGTTTCTCTAAGCCTTCCTCAATCCCAATAATTCCTAAATTTGGCCTTTTCATGATATCCCATCATTCTTGGAGATTCTGTTCATGATTTCTTACCATCTTTTCTGTTTGGCCAACTTTGCTTTCAAGGTTAAATAATTTGTCTTCAATGTCTGAGGTTCTGTCTTCCAGGTGTTCTATCCTATTGGTTATGCTTTCTATGGAGTTTTTAACTTGGTTTATTGTTTCCTTCATTTCAAGTATTTCAGTTTGTTTTTTTTTTTCAGTATTTCTAACTCTTTATTAAAATGATCTCTTGCTTCCCGTATTTGGTCTTTTAACTGTTGATTGGTGCGATCATTTAATTCCTGCATTTGCTCTTTCATCTCCTCCTTCAATGCCTGCATTTGCTCTTTCATCTCCTCATTAGCTTCCCTGATCGTTTTAATCACGTACATTCTGAACTCCCTTTCTGACATTTCTTCTGCTGTGCTGTCATTGAGTTTTATTGATGCAGTATCTAGGATTGTTTGGGACCTTTTCTTCCCTTGTTTTCTCATATTGGTCAGCTGTCAGTGGGACCCTGAGATATTGCAGTTTTCCGCTATTGGTTTATAGTGTCCCGATAGATTTCCAGTGTATCACCTCCCAGCCTTCAGTAGCCTGATGTCTTGGAGGAATCTGATAATGCAGCGCATCTGAAGAAAACTGCCCCTAGCCCCCTATTGGTTCCGCGGTTTGGAACTGGCTCTGTGCGGAAAGGCTCTCACTGTGGGCCTGCACCATGCAGCTGGCCTTTTGGGAGTAGCCCACTGCCGGAGTGTGGAAGGCTACCTTGGGAAGACTCTAGCTGCCCTGCCCTGCTCTGATAAGCCACCTCTATCTGGGCCTGCCACCCGGGCCAAGCTTTACCCAGTGGGCAGACTCACCTGTGGCTCTATTTCAGTCCGAGTCTCTCAATGCCTCCCCTTCTTAACTCCTGGGTTCTGGAGCGACTGGGGGGTGTAGTCACCCTTTAGGCCGCCATCTTGGATCACCCCGTGAAGAGAGCCTGAGGCCGGAGTGGGCAGAGCTGCCTGAAGAGGTCTCTGGCTGCCCTGCCCTGATCCCAGAGGCTGCTTGCGGATCGAAGCTCTCCGTTGGTTCGGGGGCTTGTGGCTGGTTCTATGTAGAAAGCCTCTCACTGGGTGGTCTGGTCTGAGAAGCTAGCCTTGAAAAGCACCTCCCACCACAGGGGTCCAGGCTACTTGGGGAGGTCTCTGGCTGCCCTATCCTGGTCCCTGAAGCTGCTTGTGTGCCAGAGTACACTGTGCTGCGCTGGCTCCAGGACTTGGAGCTTGTTCTGGTCAGAAAGGCTCTCACTAGCGGGGCCGCTCCGGGAACCTGGAGAAGCTGGCTGTGTGGGCGGGGCCCACTGCCGGAGTGTGCAGGTCTGCCTGTGGATGACTCTAGCTGCCCTGCCTGGCTCCGATAAGCCACCTCTATCTGGGCCTGCCACCTGGGCTGAGCTTTACCCAGTGGGCAGACTCACCCGTGGCTCTATTTCAGTCAGAGTCTCTCAATGCCTCCCCTTCTTAACTCCTGGGTTCTGCAGAGACTGGGGGGTGCAGTCTCCCTCTAGGCCGCCATCTTGGATCACCCTGTGAAGAGAGCCTGCAGCCAGAGTGGGCAGAGCCGCCTGAAGAGGTCTCTGGCTGCCCTGCCCTGATCCCAGAGGCTGCTTGCGGATCGAAGCTCTCCGTTGGTTCGGGGGCTTGTGGCTGGTTCTACGTAGAAAGCCTCTCACTGGGCGGTCTGCTCCGAGAAGCTAGCCTTGAAAAGCACCTCCCACTGCAGGGGTCCAGGCTACTTGGGGAAGTCTCTGGCTGCCCTATCCTGGTCCCTGAAGCTGCTTGCGTGCCAGAGTACGCTGCGCTGCACTGGCTCCGGGACTTGGAGCTTGTTCTGGTCAGAAAGGCTCTCACTAGTGGGCCAGTTCCGTTCCGAGAACCTGGAGAAGCTGGCTCTGTGGGCGGGGCCCACCGCCGGAGTGTGCAGGTCTGCCTGTGGATGACTCTAGCTGCCCTGCCCGGCTCTGATAAGCCACCTCTATCTGGGCCTGCCATCCCGGCCGAGCTTTACCCAGTGGGCAGACTCACCTGTGACTCTATTTTAGTCCGAGTCTCTCAATGCCTCCCCTTCTTAACTCCTGGGTTGTGGAGTGACTGGGGGTGCAGTCACCCTCTAGGCCGCCATCTTGGATCGCCCCCCCCTTGTCCCATCTTTAAATCTTGTGGTGGACCAAAACAGTAAGCTCTGGAGTGGGGACTGAATGTGAACAGTTTGATGACTTCTGCTCCTGTCTTGACAAATGGATACCCACAGTTGGCTGTGTACTCCTAACGACCTGAGTGGTAGAAGGAGAAGCTCTAGACACTTAGTGCTACCTGCTGTAGAAGGTGAACTCAGTCTACTTGTTCAGAGACTCGAGAAAGACACTGTAGCATTACATCAATGTTTTTTCTTTTAATATCAACTTTTAACAGTCAAAACTTTAAGTTCTATCCACCAAAATTTACAATAGTCTCTCTCTCTCTCTCTCTCTCTTTTCTCTTACTCATTCTATCACTGTCACTTTTAACTAAGGAGGAAAAAGGGGTTCTGATTTCTTAAACCTTCTAAACTGTGGAAATAGTACTAGTTAGGAACAACTGCACCCAAGACAGACATCATTGAAGCAGCTCATTAAACAATTACACACCAACTAAAGGAGATAAACAGAAAAGTGAAGAAAAGTGAAAATTTAAATTTAACATATAAATATCTGGCTAACCTGCAAGACAACACTTATAACATATAATTAACACAATTTGGTATCTGTAATAAAATTCTATTGAGAGATAAATTGACATGTTTTGATTCTCTTGGCAACCTATCCTAGTTTCCAAAAAGTGGTGAAGTCAGCAACAATGTCCCAGATGGCCATCTTCACCATCTTGCCCTGAATTGTAAAACTTCAGTACTTATGAGAATTAATCCATAAGTTTCTCATTATTATGTTTATGAATATAACTGCTGTTTGCTGTGATTCTTGCAATGTCTTTCCATTTTGACCTATGGAATAAATATTTGGATGAAACAAAAAAACTGTATGGTCAGGTTTAGTCTACAATAACTCTGGAAGAGCAAAATATATACAAAATGTAACAGTAATGCTGATCTTAATACTAGACAAAAAGTAATTTTTATTTTCATTAGGCTATATGTTTATAAAATGTAACATTGCCTAGATATTTTCTTAAAGTCTACATTATTCTAACAGCTTCTAAATTAAAAATGTTTTGATAAATTATTATAACAATAGAATTGCTCTGTTTAGAATACTTCAAGTAGATTTTATTCTGTTAACAAAAACATTTGTAAAGTCTGAGATATTAGCCAAAATGGTACAAAAATATTTTAAGACTAGTTATAAATTAGTAGAGCTCAAAGAGAAAAGGGAAGGGAAGGAATGGAGAATGGAAGGAAGGAAGGAAAGAAGGGGAGGAAGGAAGGAGGGGAGGAAGGAAAGGACTGAGGAAAGAGAGAGATTTAAAGACCTTCTAGAGTTAGCTATAGGCTCTGTTATTCACATTCTCTACTGAAGGCCCCATCAATTTTAATTTTATTTTTAGGTTTTTAAAATTATAATATATAGCTAGAATCTAGGTATCCTAATTACTTTTTAATGTGAAAGAATTAATTCAACAACAAAAGTGGTATGTTAGCAATGGTTTATTAGAGTGAACTTCATATAATTATTTTAGTCAAGTCTATAAATAATTAAACAGTGAATTATGGTTGAGGGCCTATATAAAACTCAGAATTCAGTTTTTCATGGTAGTGATAAAATTATTAAGAATCGGCTGTCATTTTGTTACTTTACCTGCAACTCAGATTAGAAGACTTTCTGTTTTAAAGAAAAGTAAATTTTGGTTAACTGTTATGTTTTATAGGAGGTAAATATCAAAGAATTAAAGTTAGAAACATCCTAAATGACTTTATTATAATAAGATGATCCTGAGCGGCTGCGCACTCTCCTATGGCGGCAGACTGGCCAGATGTGGGGAGCTGGGCTTCACCAAGCCAGTGCAGGTATGGCGGTTGCACAGCAAGCAGTTCCCCCAGCAAGTTTTTTTTTTTTTTTTTTTTTTTTTTTTAAATGAGCAAATATTTTAATTAAACATGGAGAGAAAAACCACTTTGGAAAGCATACAGGAAAAGGTAGTTAATGTTGAATCACTTAAAACGGAGCCTCAGGGAGTCTAACAAAAATGCACCTTTGGCCACCTTTGCTTTGAATTCCTCATCTGACTTCCAGCTCCAGAGCACGTGGAAAAGGCAGCGGCCACCAGGGGCTGACTGGCCGCCTCAGAGGGTGTGGAGGTTACTCGGGCAGGCGCCTCAGCTTCTCCTTCTCCGTCTCGCTCCTGTCCAACTCGATCACCAGGGAGTGTGAGTAGCTCATAGCCACCTGTTATGAGAAGATGCTGTCCAGAGTCTTCACCTCCTGAGCTGCAGTGGAAGACTTGGGCTTATGGTTCCCATAGCTCAGTTCCCGAAGGTCGGCGATGGGCCCCAGCTGTTGGCTGCCACAATGATGTTACTCTTCCCACAAGCCAGACTCTGGATGCTCTAGCCACAGAGATCCTGTACTGCTTTTGGGTACATAGTAGACTCATGGGAGGTGTTGGTGGCTCCCCAGAAAAACAGGCCACCCACTTCGCTGAAAGCAAAGGAACAGGTGTAGCCAGTGTAGATCTGGAACACCCCTCGCCCAGGGAAGTCTAAGCTTCACCAGGCGAGGCACCATCTCGTCCTTCTGCTCCACGTGGCCCAGCCGGCTATAGCCACCAAAGCGCCAGGAGAAGACCCGCTTCTGGGAGTCCGGGACCAGCGTGTGGTTGGCACCACCGGCCACATCGCAAACCACCACGTTTGGGACAGGCAGAATCTGCCTGTCCTTGGTCTTCTCGATAAAGATGGCCACCCGCCGGGGCACCAGCTCCAAGTCATACTCTATCCGCTGCGCTCGGTGATGAACTTCCCATTCCAGTTGTGTCCCAGCTGGCCATTTTCAGGGAACCCAAAGGAATAGAGGTTTCCTTTGCAGTCCATTATCATACTGAATTCGGTCCCACAGGCCATTTTGGTAATTGGCTGGCCGTTGTACATTATCTGCGCAGGGCTGGGGACGGCATCCGTCTGGTTGCCAAGCCCCAGCTTCCCCATCTTGTTCTCTCCAAAAGCAAACACGGAGCTCGTTTTAGTCATGGCCAGGGTGTGGTTGCGCCCACACGCGGCTGACACTATGGCTTCCTGGGTGAGAGCCTCCGTGAGTCTCAGGGCTTCGAGTCTCTTTGTGTCACCGTGGTCCAGCTGCCCCTTCTCCATTCGACCCCAGCTCCACAGTTTCTCTTCCGTGGTGATGAGTAGGCTGTGGGCAGCACAGGACCCCGAGACCACTGTCCGCACCTGGATCCCCGACAGGCACCCATACTTGTGGGGTCCCCACAGGTTCTGGCCGATATTGTGGTAACCGGCTTGTTGTTTAGGCACTTCTTTCCGACCAATCAGGTTCCAGTTGGTTGTCCCCAAAATCAAAAGCTGCCCTTTGCACTTAGACCCTTCAAATTTGACGTGCTCCGTGGTGTGCTTGGGTTCGGTGATGACGACCGCTGTGCTGCCCGCCTTGCCCGCCGCCTGCCGCGCCGCGTGCTTGCCGCCACCAGGGTCCCTGTCGAGCTCCAGGCCTCCTCGTCGCCGCTGCTGCCGCCGCCGCTGCTGCTGCAGCAGCGCGGGCCGCTGTACTTCCTGGGCGCCGCGCTGGCCATGCTGTTGCGGGAACTCAGCTCTTCCCAGGCCGCCGCCGCCTTCTTCCTGGGCATGGTCGCGGTTGGTTGGAGTGAGGTGAAATCGAAGAGAAAAAGGAAGAAGACCAACTAAAAGACAGACCGGAGGACTTCCTTCTTCTTTTTTTTTTTTTTTTTCCCCAGCCCACTCACCAGATACACTTAAAATATAAATACAAGCTCCCAGAACAAAAGCTATAACACAAAACAGAAACACATGTGCCCCCAGCAAGTTTTTAGGACTCAGCTACCCAGGAAAAATGAGTTTTACTCCTATGACCCACCTTCTGAGAACCCTCGCCCAGAAACAGGAGATTCTGTGTGTCTCCAACCTAAGTCGGGTGCTCATCTCTGCAGGGTTTGTGGCTGTTTAGGCCCCCAAAACATGCTCCAGATGCCACCAGGCACATTACTGCAGTGAGGAGCGTCAGACGCTAGACTGGAGGTTGGGACATAAGCAGACTTGTAGCCAAGATCATTTGGACCATACTGTTCCAGACCACAACTTCCTTTTTCCAGTATTCAAAATTGTCATAGAAACAGAAAAGGAGATTTCACCTGAAGTTTTGGGAAAGGAAGAAGATTTTGAGATTACAGGAAGTATGGGTGAAGCTCTTGAGGAAGAACTGGATTCCATGGCAAAGCACAAATCCAGGGAGGATAACATTTTTCAGAAGTCAAACCTCAGACAAGAGCAGATTCTCAGATGTGGCAGGGGTACTGAGCCCATCTGAATTTCTGGTGAAAACATCCCTCAAGAGGAGAATTTTCCTGACTGTCCCTGTGGTGCCAAGAGAATATCTGATTTCCAGGTCATGGTGCAGCTGCTGAACCTCCTCAAGGTGGACAGACTGGGTTCAAGTGTTGACTGGGGCATCCTGGCTGTCTTCATCTGTGCCAAGAGCTTTAACCTGGGCACTGGCTACACAGAGGAATTTGTGTGGAAGCAGGATGTAACAGGTACATCTTAAAGATATCTTCAAGCCCTAAGAAAGGTTACTAACATCTTACATGCTCCCA
Organism: Sciurus carolinensis; assembly: GCF_902686445.1. Classification (NCBI taxonomy): domain Eukaryota; kingdom Metazoa; phylum Chordata; class Mammalia; order Rodentia; family Sciuridae; genus Sciurus; species Sciurus carolinensis. The sequence continues at coordinate 105,399,994 of NC_062217.1, forward strand.
ATTCCATCTCTATGACTTTATCCTAAGAAAGTAACTGTACCAGAGATGGAGGAACAAAGATGTGGCTTGGGGCCTTGTTTAATGTCCTAAGTATTACTAAAACAATATCCAATAATGGAATCACATGAATTTTGGTACACCCAAATGAAAGACTATTCTTAATGATACACACACACACCAAATGAGAGGTAGATCTAAATTAACTCCAAGAAGCCCTTATATACATGGTATGTATTTTTAAAAAATATTTACACATGTATATGTGCATAAATATAAATCTGACAAGCTGCACACCAAGTACAATCTGAACTACCTATGAATGGTGGGACTAAGTGAAATAGTTTTTTTACTATGTACTATTTTTTGTTTAATAAAATGGGTTTAAGTAAAAAAAATAAAAAAGATAATCTTACTGATCTGATGACTTTGAGCTGCCATCATGTTTAACCAATTGTAGAGCATGCAGACTAATTTGACAGGAGTCAAACACATTAGCATCTTCATTTTGGTTCATTGTTCTAAGTTCTCAGGTTTGCAGCTCCTTGCCCTTTTGTGCTTGAGGTGAATAATGTAACTACTAGACAGTTCACTGTGAATACAAGTCCTAATGTCAGCAATCTAGTTATGCCTGAGCTGTAGTAACCCAAAATTCAGAGTTAGGGCCACTCAAGCTTTCTTTGTTTATGTAAAATTCTACCCATAAAAATCATTATTTTCCCTAAACAGTGTATTTTGGGTCTCAAAAATAGTTTTAAAAAGTCATGTTGTGTAATTAACTGCATGGTACATTAACAATCTAACTCAAATATATATTCCACTGCATTCATGTTTAGATGTAGTAATTCTTCTAGGAAAGATTCTGAAGTTATATCAAAACTGCCGCTGTAGAAGCCAACGATTACAGCAAGTTCTTTGGTCACATACAAATAAACTGTAGGTCTTATTTAAACTATACTTAGTCAAATTATTTTACATTGAAAAATAAATATTTGCTAATATTTTTAGAATAAAAATATTAAAATTTCTTTAGGATAATAAGTCTAGTAAATTATTTTAAAATTCCTTGTTATTGAACTTTAGTACTAAGTGTAATTTAAGGGTATTTAAATGATAAAAACCAGATATGTGTACTTATTTATAAAGGTTTACAAATTTTCAAGTACTTTACATGTGTACATTACCTAAAATAGTATTAGAATGAAACAAAATAGTTAATTGGGATAGAAGATTCAATTTTGCCTATTTTTCTAAAGTTATATCTATGAAATATTTAACTATAAAATTAGATTTTCTAATTTGAAGAAAAGTGAATTTGAGCTAAATATTTACATATAGCAAAGAATTAAAAACAAAATCCTTTAATATAAGAAACATTTAATTATATATTTTAAACTTTATTTTTTGAAAGCAGTTTTTTCAATCTGTCTAGATTTATATTGTATCACCAGTGTGGCCAAGCATTTATTAGTGAGCAAGCATAAACTTTTCACCTCCTACCACCATGAAACAGTGCCCTACTCACAAACATAAAAGGCTTGTACAAACATATTGTGACGTACTAATTTTATTGTACATCAGAAATCATCTGAAATTATTCAGATTTAAGGAAGAAATTCTGTTGGTTTAGAATCCTGGAAATAAAAAATCAACTGATCCATTTTAAAATATTTAAAACCTTAAAAATACACAAAAAAAGTCAACCCAATTATTTACTTAAAGTGGAAAGTATGCTACCTGTGATCTAGAAGAAAAAGTTCATTACAAAAAACAGAAACTGGGTGTTAACACATATGAATCTATTCCACTGAGTAAGGGAAAGTGTGAAAGAAAATTAAGATGAGAAGCAAAAATTAAAACTCAATAAAACAACTTTTAATCACTGGTTTTATCTAATTTTTCACAATGGTTGTATTGGCATTATGTAGACACAAGGTGTGTGTCTGTAACAGGTATACTTACTTGGGACTACAAATATTTGTTTAATATCGCATCCCCTCTGGCCGCAGAGAGAGACACGACAAATGTCTGAAGCTTTGGAAGTTTATTGTGCACAGTTCCTCTCCTACGCTTCTCTTACCCCTAGCTTCTGCGCACTCCCAGCTTCCCTTCTCCCAGCTTCTTCCAGCTCCCGCGTACTCCCAGCTTCCAGCTCAGCTCCAGCCTCTGCCGCCGCCGCCGCCGCTTCTTCCGCTTCTTCCGTCCCCCCTACTCTCCCACCCACCAGGCTTATATACACTTCAACCAATCAGGGGAGAGTACACGAGATAAACGCGGACAGCTGCAAGCATAGGATGGGTACACGAGGGGGGCATGCTCTAGTCACATCGTTAACTAGCCAATCATTGGAATTCGCTGGTTGTTTACTGTATAGCTGGCCGCTTTTGGCTCAGCGTCAGGCGCCATCTTGACCATGCCCAAGGCTGGGGGTCCCGGGAACCCCCACAGATCCCCCTTCTTTAATATTAAACTAAGGCTCGGGACCGTGTCTGTCTTAGGCTGAGTGGTCAGCATATGTCCTTACCCGTCATCAGAGCCTGCAGAGCATGCTGCAGCTCCTGTCTTAGGTCGGTACACAGCCACCTCCTTCATTACCCGTCCTTGACAACCGGTCCAGCATCAAGAGCCATACGAATGGGGGGCTGTCGGCCTTTAGGGCGGTCATGGCCTGATGAAAAATAATTTGATCTCTCTATTGGCTAGCTCGTAGATGCATGCCAAAACGAATGAAGAGAAGAAGGCCAAGGCAGAGGAGTACCACCATAGCTCCTAAACTTGCCCGCTGTTTGACAAATCTATAAACAGAAGAAAAACCATATAGCCATATTAAATACAGAAACAATATACATCCCAATGGAGTTACAATACGGGTAACACAAAACAGCTCTCAGGGAATAAACGCATCCCAGTCCCAAAAGTTCTTGCAAGGTATCCACTTGTTCTTATAATGAGTCCACTCTCCCATAGAGTCTCTATGGTCTGTAAGGCTGCAGCTGCATTCTCGGCCAAATGATCGTTGTTATGGTTGTGTCAATGCTGCTACTGCAAGGACTGTGGTGGCAATGATCACGGCTGTTGCAATGTCAAAGCCTCTTCCGTTTCTTGATAATAGCACTGGCAATTCTATATCTGCAACAGAAACTAGGACTGGTAGGAAGACAGAAATGTGCAAATTGCACGGATGACAAAAGAACCATTCCAGCATTGTGAGAGATAGCACACAGTGAACAGTTAAGAGGTATTATTAGAAATGTTAGTTGGCAGAAACATAAAAGGGAGGAAATACACAAGCTGACGTGGGATGAAAAGCAATATCACAGCTAGGGTCAGCAGAACGAGTTGCTCTACTCTGGGTCCGATTTGTAGTATGATTCCAACGGCAAAGTGCAAAAATTCCTCCTGTTAAAGCAAAGAAAGGCTAGAAATATCCTTATCTCCAAAAGCAGCACGACCTGAAAAATCATCAGTAGAATTGACAGGCTTGTAGAGGAATTGGTGAAAAGCAAGAAAAGGAAGGATAAGAAATATGTTAGTTAGAAGTGAAAAAAATGGCCAGGCTAACAATGGCCCATAGGTTCCGGGTTTGCCTTTCCGTCTGAGTTTTTGTTATTGGAGGAAGGCTCAGACTCGTCATTGCGAGGAGGAGCAGCATCACTTGCATGCTGTAAAACTCTGATTAGCCTTTCTGGAATCCAGACTGGAGTCTGTTGATCCTGTGGGAAAATACAAACAGATCCTCGGACCCAACGAAGGACTGGATCTGGTCCTTTCCAACAACCTGTCAGGATATCTTTCCATTTTGCCCATACTTGAGGAGTATTATGGGGATTATAATGTCGATCAGCTGCAGAATGGCCGTCCCTATCCAGAGTTAAAAAATTTAGAATGAACTAAATTAAGTTTATCTTTAGGAGACTTGTAGGAGGCTCCTATTCCCCCTTTTTGTTTATTTAGACAATTTTTTAAAGTAAGATGTGCTCTTTCCACAATGCCCTGTCCCTGGGGATTATAGGGGATGCCAGTGACTAATTGGATGTTAAATGTTTGTAAAAACAACCGGAAGCTTTTGGAAGTATAAGCAGGACCATTATCTGTTTTAATAACTTTAGGTATGCCCCAGCCAGCAAATGCTTGTAGGCAGTGTTGAATGACATCTTTTACCTTTTCTCCAGAATGAGCGGAAGCCATAATGACCCCTGAAGCAGTGTCTACTGACACATGTACATACTTAACAGTACCAAATTCAGAAATATGGGTTACATCCATCTGCCAAATATGACCAGGCAGCAGTCCCCTGGGGTTAACTCCAAAGGATTGTACTGGGATTAAAGGAGCACAATGTTGACAATTTTTTACTATTTGTCGAGCCATACATTTAGATATAGGAAATTTTCTGCTCAAAGTAGTGGAATTTACATGAAATTTTTCATGAAAGAGTTTTGCCTGTTCCTCTATGGAAAAAACAAAAATTGATTTGGTGGCCATATCTACCAAGTCATTAGCATTGGCCAAAGGTCCTGGTAAATTAGAATGAGCTCTAATATGTCCTACATAGAATAGATGTTTACGCTGTAGGATAAGGTTTTGTAGCGTAGTAAAATAAGAAGCTACCGTGGACATGGAAGAAATATGAGGTACCGTTTCAAGAACCTGTAAAGCGTTAACGATATATAAGCTATCAGATAGAAGATTGAATGGCTGATTATCTGCTAATTTAAAGGCTACTATTACAGCTGCAAGTTCAGTAACCTGTGCGGAGTTGGGTGGAACTATTATGGTGTTAAGTTGTTTACTGATAAGTACTGCACCTACTCCATTTTTGGAGCCATCAGTAAAAATGGTTACACAGTCTTTAAGAGGCTGGACACTAGTCACTTTTGGAAAAACTATGGGAGTATTTTTACAGAATTGAATCCAGGGATGTTGGGGATAATGGTTATCGAACTGAGCTGAAGTGGAACAATATAATACTGACCAATCATCATCATTATTAATTAGCCATTTAATTTGCTGAGTGGAATAAGGAGTTATAATAATAGACAGATGGATTCCAAAAACAGTAATGCAAGATTCTATCCCCTTGAATATTACCTGAGCAATAGCTTGGGGATATGATTGCAATGTTTTAGCCAGAGAGTTAGGGAGATTTATACTTTGCAGAGGTCCTCCTTGCCAAACTATGCCAAAAGGGGTATGCTTTTCTGAGATTATGATTAAACTTAATGGTTGAGTAGGATCACAACGATCAACGTAACACTGATGAAGTCTATTCTCTACTAGCTGTAAGGATATCCGTGCTTTGGGAGTAAGTTTCCTAGGGGAATTCAAGTCAGGATTACCTTTTAATGTATCGAATAAAGGTTTTAATTCCCCTGTGGATAATTTTAAATAGGATCTGATCCAGTTAATGTCACCTAAGAGTTTCTGAAAATCGTTCAAGGTATTCAATTGATCTGTCCTGATGGTCAACCTTGTTGGTCTGACTGTAGTAGCAGTGAGCCTTGTACCCAGATATTCTTGGATCTCCTCTAATTGTAATTTTTCAGGGGCTATCGTTAGTCCTCGTTTTTCTAATGCTTGAGTTATAAATTGTAATGCTTCTAACAAAACTTCTTTTTCTGGATGGCAAATAAGTATGTCATCCATATAATGATAAATCAACAATCTCTTAAACTTTTGTCTAGTAGTTGTTAACGCTTTATCTACGTATATTTGACATATAGTAGGACTGTTAGCCATACCTTGAGGCAATACAGTCCATTCGAATCTCTGGTCAGGCTGAGTGTGATTAAGAGAGGGCAAAGTAAAAGCAAATCTCCAACAATCATTTTTGTGTAAGGGTATAGAGAAAAAGCAATCTTTTAAATCCAGAATAATAGTAGGCCAATTTTTTGGTAGTGCAGTGACAAGAGGGAGTCCACATTGAATGGGTCCCATAGGGTACATTTGTTTGTTTATAGCTCTTAAATCATGTAATAACCTCCATTTTCCTGATTTTTTCTTTATTAAGAATATTGGAGTATTCCAAGGAGAGGTAGAATGTTGTAAATGACCTGCTTGTACCTGCTCTTGTACTAACTTATGAGCTGCCTCTAGCTTCTCTTTTGTTAGGGGCCACTGTGGAATCCAGCGAGGCTTATCATCTTTCCATATTATAGGGATTGATGGTTTATCAGTGGCCCCTAGGAAAAACCCAATCCATGAGAATCATTTTTTGGTGGAAGTAAAGGCAGTGGTTGGGTAGATCCTTGACTATGTCTTCCTAATCCTTTTTTATCATCATAGTTCATATTTTGTAACATATTTCTTACAGGAGTCCCTTGGTAAATCTGGTCAGTGGTGAGTTTCATATCCATTTGCTGCAGGACGTCTCGTCCCCATAGGCTAATAGGAACATTACAGACATATGGCTGAAATATTCCTGTGTGTCCCTCTGTATCTTTCCACGATAATGAGGAAGCACTTTGATTGGGGCTCTCTGCTACTCCTAAGCCTCTCAAGCTCTGAGCTGCTGTGATCAATGGCCAGTGCTTTGGCCAGACCATTGCGCTAATAATACTTTTGTCTGCTCCCGTATCTAATAAACCTATAAATTCCATATTTCCCACTTTTAATTTTAGGAGGGGCCTCTGTTCCATATCCATAGTAAGGTTTATTAAAGTGGTTCCTGTTGATCCAAAACCTCCTCATCTTTTATTTGTATTTTCACTGGGCCACAAGGAATGTCGACTGGGCAATATAAGCATTTGTGCAATGCGATCCCCTGGAGAGATGACCGTAATTCCTTTTGGTGAAGAGACCAAGGCTTTTATTTGTGCAGTGAAATCAGGATCAATAACCCCTGGGTGTACTATGAGTCCTTTTAGTGTTGAGGAACCTCTACCTAGTAATAGTCCTACACTGTTCTGTGGGATTTTTTCATGCCAATCAGTATCAATCATCTGCACCCCCATATCTGGGGTTAGTATGAGTCTGGAGGTGGCACAGATGTCCAATCCGGCACTTCCTGAGGTGGCTCTGCGCTCCCCTTCTCTGTGGGAGGATACCACCATCGGGGAACTTGCTGAATTACCCTGTACATCTGCCGCGGGCCCCGGGGAGGGCCCTGTCTCCCGTTTTTTTGAAGTTCAGGATTCAACCCTAGGAAATTATCCTCCCTATCTCTAATAGGCTGACAGGCACTATTCCAATGACTTCCTCTTCTGCATCTTGGACATAGCCCTGGGGCATAAGGTGTAACAGATTTTACTATAGTTATCTCTTATCTTTTGTTAGGGCATTATCTCCTTGCTGCTGATTTTGTGCATCTATTGAAGCGTATTGGCCTTCTCCTATTAACATTTCTATCGGGAAACCTTGCCACTGTTTCTGCAAGCAGTTTCAACAGCTTTTTCTTGCCACTGAGCTTCCCCAATTAGCCATTGTCCTCCAGATAACACTGCTCTGCATACCTGTTTCCAAATAGTCTTAACTGCCTCTTTAAAGTTTTTTCAATGGTTGATGGTATCTCCATTTGTTCCTCAAATACGGGCAGGTTCTACAAATTTTGAAGCTCTTTTTATTAGGCTTAGGTTTCTCCTACCTTTTCCCCTTGTTCTTAAGTTTTCAGTTGTATTGGAAGCAGATTAAAATAAAATAGGAAAGGAGGGAATAGAGCATAAAAATCAAGTGGTTCCAACCATATATGTTATATAAATATCTTATGTGTAATTACAAAACCAAGTCATTTGTGTCATACACATGAGCAAGGTTTTAAAATTCATTTTAAGACAGAGCAGTATCTTCCTGAAATTTACTATTCTGAAAGGAATACAAAATCATTGTCAATGGCTCATGTCCTACGCTTCTTCCCTAAAAACATTCATATATCTGAAGAAAATGTACAAAGTCAAACCTTCTTTTTATCCTGAAGCCAAATCTAGTTTTAAGATTATGGTGACTAGGAGGTGGGGAGAAAGGAGGCTCTCATTCTTTTATACAAACTTGATTCCCCTAATAAGAGGGGTGTGAGAGGTCGTAGCATGCTGGGTAGAGGGAACGTGTGTGCGCCCTCATGGGCATGTGTGATTCAGGGTCAACTTTTCTCAGCTTTTTCTAGCAGTAGGAGAAAGATCTGAAGCCTACATTGCCCAAACCAGGTCCAGAACCCTCCAGTAGCTTCCATACACACATTTTCTAAGACTTCCCCTTGCTGCTTTCCTCTTCCCTTTCCCTTTAAAATCCAAGTTCTAATGGAGTTGTCTCCTCTGACTCCATTTATCTTAAGCTGAACTCAATCTCCACCCAATTTCTCCTACCCTACTGAGTAATATTCCCTCAGATGTAAGCAAAGTGAATATCACTTTCTCCTGCTCCACTCCCTCTGTCTGACCTCCAGTGCAGTGGTTCTCAAACTCTGAGATTCTGTAGTTTCAGGATCTATTTAAAATCTTAAATATGACTGCCAGACTCTGTAAACTTTTTGTTAATGTGAATTACAACAGTCCCCTTTACCATGTTAGAAATTAATACTGAAAATATTTTAAATATATATTTATTTAGAAGCAGCACTAATAAACACTTTCTAATAAATGTTAATATAAGTCACATTTTTTTAATAACTACATTTTCTAAAACTAAAATAAGTGAAAAAATGACACAGTTTTACATTTCTGCAACTCTCTTTAATGTTGGGCTTATTAGGAAACAGCTGAAATCTCATATCTGCTTTTGTACTTTGTCTGTTGTGATATGCAGTTTGGGTTGAAGTATACTGAAATCTGTCCTAGAGATATGTAGCTAGAAAATTCAAGCAATCACTCAGCTAATTGTGACTATTCTTTAATAATAAAGCAAAAGTTGATAAATAATATATCTTGAGGTTGGTTACAATATGAATTCTGAAACATAATGAGGAATTTTTAATTCATTCTTTAATTCATTTATTTTACCCATATATGATTTGAAGCATTGGTACATTATGGAACTATCAGTTTATTAAATTATGCATCTCTTCCAAATGCTAACACAATTTACTATGTAATATTTTAAAACTTCATTCATTAATATCACCATCCATCTCATCAGAATAATCTTGAAGAATCTTAGGAAGCTGTTAAGATCATGGGGGTAGATACAAGTTTTTCAAAATTACAGTTTTAACTTGAAAAGCTCAAAACTCTATCACAGGCAACAAATGCCATTAGTTGTTTTTCTTGCAGTGACAGTCTCATTTGTTTATTAAGAAAATGTCTGCCAAATATCCATGTATGACTAACATACGTGTTTAGTCTGTCAAGCATAGTTTCAAGAAAAAAAGATGCTGTATGCCCAAAGCACCTAGTCAGTTCACAATTCCAAAACCACATGTTTGTTTTTCTGGACACATCCACTCCACCCTGCTACACAGCATAAGTACTTTTTGTGTATAGCCCATTTCATCACAGAATATTAAAAATATAGAAATTCAAAGTTGGTGTTTAGTAAAATTAATAACTCATCCAGGTCATTCTTTACCCAGAAAAAATATTTTAATTTTTATTTTCCTTATTGAGAATGCATGATAGTGAAGAGTGAAGATGACTATTATACTTTGGTTCTTGATTCAAGCACCTGTATTTTTTGCCCACATCTACTTTATATCATAAAAAACATGCATGTGGAAAAAAGCAAGTAGCATCTTAGTATTACTATCCAAATAGTTTGACGTACTGGATCCCTCGAAAGGTTCAGAGGTCCACGGACCAGGATTTGGGAATCATTGGTCAAGGGTTTTCATGCCTCAACTTTTCTTAGTATGAAGAAATAGAAAAGAGGGACATTTCTGGGAAAGCAAAACAGGTAAGGAAGTTCCCAGAAGAAATCTGGGAAGTTGAAAATCTTTAATCAAATGACTCCTGGGATTCCAGTCCTGAGGAAGGAGAGATGAGAAAGTTTTAGTTGTGCTATGGTTTGGATAAGTTTCCTCAATAGATTCATTTTTGTATGTATGCTGGAAATTGAACCCAGGGCCTTTTGCATGAGAGGCAAGCACTCTACCCAACTGAGCTATATCCCCAACCCAAAAGGCCCACATTTTAAATGTGTGGTTTTCAGCCCATTGTACTATTGGGAGACTATAATGTAGGCAGTCAGATTCTTTGTCTTACAAATTCAAGGAATGAAATCCACAGGCACAAGAGTGAGAGAAAAGTAATAGGATTTATTAGAAAAGCAAAAGAAAGCAGAGGTACTAAAGGGGAGGGGCTCCAAGAAAGGGATGCCGAAGGGTGTCTGTTGTCTAGGGGTTTTTAAAGGCATAGCTAATGGCCCAGCACAGTTGATTGGTGGCATTAGGGATGCCATCAAGGAACAATTGAGCTCTTCAAGCTCTGAGTTTAATAAACCAATCAGAAGTGCATGATTTCAATCCCTTATTTATATAATTAAGAGGACAGGTTCAACTGTGGTTTGACTACTCTATTGGGGAGAGGAAGCACTTCAGGTAAGGGTCTACTCTGTGGTTGGCTCTTGCTAGGGTAGGGGCAAGGGTAACTAAGGAAGGGTGACTGTGGTTGAAGCTGTGAGGAACAGAAACAGGTGTTCTAAATAAGATGGAGTCACTGTGGTTACATCTGTCAGTGAGTAGAAAACCACAGGATGTTCTCACAAGATAATGCCTCCTTTCAGGTTGTTTTGATGTCCCCCTCCCCTCCTTTCCTTCTCCAGGACTCTTACCCTGACTGCCTATGGGAGACCTATCTTTCTGCCCAGTCAAACCCTTAACAGGTGGCATATAGTGGGAGAAAGTGAGGTCACTGGGGACATGCCCTCAAAGGGACTATGGAACTCTTCCTCTTCCTTTACTCTTTGCATCACAGCTACTGTAAGGAAAGTAGGTCATTCCACCCAACACTCCCACCATGAAGTGCTCCCCACCACAGATCCGAAAGTAATGGAGCCTATCAAACATGAATAGAAACATCCAAATCATGAGCCAAAATATACCTGTCCTCTTTTTAAATTGATTCTCAATTTTTTAATAGTAAAAGAACATTGCCTAATACAACTGCATTAGAAATTGATTCTAATACCCTTAACTTTTAACCCAAATTCACACTATTGTGAAGACACTGAGACTGAAGGAAAAGGGGGAGAAAACGATGGAGCCTATCAGAGTCATCTTCTTTCTTATACAAATTGAGGAATATCTTAGTGTGGGTGTTAATATATTAATCATTTCCTTATCTTTGTACCTATCTTGGCCACAAATTAAAATATGTCCCTTTAAAAAAAATCCTCTGACCTGGAGGTTGACAAAATTTTCTGTAAAAAATAGAAATACAATAGTCAATATTTTATATTTTGTGGATGTTACAGTTTCTTTTGCACCTACTCGTCTATAATTGAGACACCCAAGTTCCCCCTGCCCAGTGATGTATGGGTCATGATATTTGATGTTAATAAAATGTTCATTTGTCACAAAACTAGTCTTCTATTTTAATCAGACAATTTAAAAAATACTTAAAGTACTCTTGAATTTACAAGCTGTACAAAATTGGAATGGGCTGGATTTATACCATGGTAATAACTAGCAAACCTCTGCTCTAACTCAGAGGAGAGAATCTAATGGCAAAATTTGAGGGCACCATGACTGATAACTTGGATAAATAAGATCTTTTAAGACTCTTCCATTTATACCATTATTTCAAATTGCCTTCATGCTGATTCAGGCAGCCTGGTATCTTCTGTATCACATTTTATAAGGCTGTTAATAAAGGTCAAAGGTCTTTTGACAAAAGAAAGGTCATGAAACAATGTATACAACATGCCTAGCACATACCACATAATATAGTATGACAATAAGACAGGTAAAAGTGTTTTAAATTCTGACAGTTCTCATCTACAGTTTTCCCACAAAATGGTATTTATACCAAAAATTAGAAACAACAAAACAAACTCCCCTCTGCATTTGAACCTAGGAAAATTTTTTAAAGAAGAAAAAAAAGAGAAATTTGAGTTTCTCTAAACAACTCAGTTCTGAAGGACCTAACCTAAAAAACAATGTTATTAAACCTCATATTAACTAATAGGGTTTGCTTTACCACAGGAATTTCCTTCCACTACCTCTTCATAGTTTAGCTCCATTTTAAATTTTATATTCTTTATAAATCCTCCCTTGCCTAAATCTTCTCTCATATTTGGATCCTGGGCATTCACTTACAGTAATAATTATCTGACAATTATATGCTAATTTATAGGGTTTTCTGGTATTTTCTTAGACTGTTTTTTTCCTCTTGAATGCATATCTGTGAATTCCTCAAGAGTCACAATCCCCTTCTAGTTTCTTGTGCTTTCTAGGTCCCTTATTATAATGTCTCATTCATAGTAAGAGTGCACCAATAAGCATTACCTGGCTAAAAGCAAATGTGAGTGAAAGAATACATTTTTTTGGACTATTATTCTTCATGACTTCTCTATTCAATTTCTCCACTCTCCTAGAAGGAAAATTTCAGTATCAGCATTCATCTTGATTTAGATTTTTAAAATACACTTAAGAATTTTTTTTCTGACTTGGAATTTAAGAACTAGTTAACTTTTCTACATAGCCATTGATAACCCTTGACCAAAAGTATGGATTCTCCAGCATTCTGCTGAAATTAAAGTAGTGATCTAAGAATCAAATCCAGGAAAACTTTTAACAATGTTTGCCTGTAAAAATTCCATGTCTCTCTCTCTCTCTCTCTCTCTCTCTCTCTCTCTCTCTCTCTCTCTCTCTCTCTCTCTCATTCACACACACACACACACACACACACACACACACACCAAGTAGTATTCATGTTTTAAAATTCTCTATTTTCTGATTAGATCTTCATCATGATGTAATAGAAAAAAATGGCTCATTAGCATAACACTCAAAGAATAAAACCAGAGGGTTAAATAACATTACTAAAATCAAACAGATAATTATGATAGAACCCCAATTTTCTTTCATGTTCTTGACAAATGCAGCTATTTTGATTGTTTAGTTACAATTGCTTTCTATTCTTGTTGCAAATTCTATTATTCTAAAATATTTTGTGGTATTGTAATGATGTGTACTGATATTTTCAATCATTCTGGGTTAGATTCTTAGCATGGACCAGGTTAATTAGATCCCTGAGCTTCAAAAGACTTCTAAAGATGCATCTGTAAAATGGGTATAGAGTTGGAATAAGCAAATCAACAATATCATCACAATTTTGTCTTACTTATTTTATTTTCTTGTGGCTATTAACAAAATAAAATTCATTTCACTGCTGGGTTTTGATAAATGATCATGTGATGTAGAAGTGGAGTTGAAAAACTGAATTTGGAAAACTTTGCTTCTTAAATGAATTATTTTGGTGTCATGCCATTCATTTTCATCTCCTTCCAATGTAGTCAGTTTTTAGTTAGAAGAAACTTACTAGTTAAGTTAAAAAGAAGTCTCTTCTTTCCATGTCTAAGTTGGCTAAATACATGAACCCTTGTTCAATCTGAGTTGGAAGATACATGAGGTATACACTTAAATCTTTATGTGTACCATACAGTATTAACTGCAGAGATAATATTGTGTATCAGATCTCTAGAACAAATTCATCTTGCATAATTGAGATCTTATGCCTAATGATCAGCAAACCCTCATCTCCTCCTGGTCCCAGTCACTAGCAAGTACACTCCACTTTCTGATTCTCTGTGTTTGACTACATCAGATACCTCAGGTAAATGAACTTGTGTAATCTTGGTCCCAGGATTGGGTAATTTCACTTGTCCTCAAGTTTTATATACATCATCACATATTTAATATTCCTTCATTTTCTAAGGTTAATACTCTGCAGCATTTATACAGCATATTTTCTTAATTTATTCAACTTAAAATGGACATTAGATGTTTTCCAGGTCTTGGCTATTGTGAATAGTGCAGTGAACCCTGGAATACTAATATCACTTGAGATTATGATTTAATTCCTTTGTATGTACACCCCAAAGTGGGAATTCTGAATCATATGGAAGCTCTATTTTTAATGTTTTGAAGAATCTCCATACTGCTTTCCACAATGACTGCTACACCATTTATCATTCCCACCTACAATGTATAATAGGTTTCAATTTTTCTAGATCTTTACCAACATATTATTCTTCTATTTCTTGATAATGGTCATTCTAACATTGTGAAATAATTTCTCATTTTGCCATTAATTTGCATTTTCCTGATTATTACTGTTCATCATCATCATCTTTTCTATACTATTTTCCATTTGTATGTCTTCTTTGGAGAAATATCTATTCAGGTTCTTAACCCATTTTTTTTTGTCATAATATTTCTTTTTTATTACAAAATCCAAAAAACTGGGTATGCAAGTTTAGGGGATCTCAAGACCCCTTCTTCAGTTGTAGGAATGTGCCATCTAAAGACTGTATATTTCAACTATAAAGAAGTTCAAATGTAAAGAAAAACAGAAAATGCAATTTTTCATAAACATTGTATCTTTTACTACCAATCACATATTCTTTTGTAAACCCTGAAAAATTTCCCTGTACAGCAATTACATTATAGATATATAGTAATATACATATATTATATATATATATAATATTAGAGTGTGTGTATAAAGTATTCCTATCTCCCCTCCCCAAAGATCAGCTGTTTCCTTCTAATCATCTGTTATTAGTGTCAACAAAACGCTAACGATACATCTTACTTGAGAATTAAATACATAATTGTGAGATTCAAACAAGCTGAAGGGCGAGAGGAAGCAGCACTAGGCGATGGCACATCTGGGGGCCAATTACCAAAACCTGTCTTTCTGCATCACTGGTCCCTCCGTCTGCAGACTGACTCTCATGGAAATTCTCTTATTGCAAGCACAGCCTCAAAGGCAACTGGACAGTTCCTCCTGCCACCAACCCGTGCATTCCAGTATTGCTATCCTCAAAGGCAACTGTGCCCTGCAGTGTGGGAGCCACATCTGGGCCAGGATCTGGAAGAGGGCCACTGGCCGGGACCCCTGGTGCCAGGGAGCCAGAGCTCAGACCGCCACAACTGAGAGCGCTGTGGTTCACTCCCACGCTGGGCACAGCCAGGTGTCCTTAGCCGGTACCCGATGTGGCTTCGTGAGGATGTTCTGTGGGGCGATTTGGACAGGACAACCGCTCTTCCAACTGGACAGGGCTCAGGTGGGCAGGCACGCCCCGTCACCTCCAGCCTCTAAAGCTGGCCAGGAGGCCGTGGGCTGAGCGTGGCTGCAAGGGCCTGGGATGGCGAGCACAGGGCGGCAGGCTAGGCAGGACCGCCTGGAGGGTGATCGCAGGGCTCCAGAGGGCAGCGAGGGCACAGCGCAGGCTGGAGCGGGGACCTGAGGCCGCGGCGGCGCTGTGACTGCAGGGCCCTGACGAGATAGAGCTTCTCCCCCTGCTCGCTGGTGAAGATGGTCGCCTTCTTGTAGTGTTCCACCAGCTCATCCATGCTGTGGAATCGCCGCTGCCCGATGC
This sequence comes from Sciurus carolinensis, assembly GCF_902686445.1. Taxonomy (NCBI): domain Eukaryota; kingdom Metazoa; phylum Chordata; class Mammalia; order Rodentia; family Sciuridae; genus Sciurus; species Sciurus carolinensis. The sequence continues at coordinate 105,415,462 of NC_062217.1, forward strand.
AGTAGACGTTGTCCACGAGCTGCACCTTGAAATGCCTGTTCTGCCCTGACGCTTTGAAAGACACGGAGAAGTCACTGGGGCTAGGACATCGCTGTCCCTAATGAGGAAGTTGTCCTCCACGCACCCGCTAGTTGAGGGCGCCCTGGCTTGGTGGCGCGTCAGGTTCCCGTAGTACCACTCCCGGCCTGCGAAGCGCCTGCTCCTCAAGGGCCGCGTGCAGTTGATCTGCGGGGCGTTTGAAGGGTGCTGGGCTGGCCCATCACTGAGGACCAACCACTAGTTTTTGGGGACCAGGCCGACCTTACCCGGGCATTTTTGCATTTTCCACACTCTTGAGTCGTTCTCGGGCTTCTGGGTCCCTCCATGGTCTCTCCCTTCTCGAAGTGAAGTTGAGCTCCTCTTCGGTGACGGAGCTGAAGAGGTACAACGTCTGCACCACGTGCAGCACCCGGACGCCTGGCCATTTGCTCAGGGAGTCGCCCTTCCGCAGGCTCAGGAAGCTCGGGGACTGGGCGGCGGCCTCCTCCGCCTCCTCCAGCACGTAGTTGGACAGGAACCAGCCGACTTGCCTGTTGAAGCTGCTCAACCACCAGCCTTCGGGTACTTCTCCAGGACGGTGCGCGTGAGTCCTTCACCAGAGAGAGCTCATCTTCCCTCTTGGCCACGTAGGCGAACTTGACAAAGGCTGGGATGTTGAGGTTGTAGATGCGGTCAGCAACACCACCATTGGAGGGGTACTTGGCGTCCGTGCTGGGTGTCGGCGACGCGTCCCTGGAGCTCGCCTTCTTGGTCGGGTCTTGCCCAGGCCTAGGTTTTCCTTAAGATTCTTCACGAGGGAGCCCTTCTTCAGGCTTGTTCTTGCGTTCCACAAAGTTGGAAGTCACGCACACCGTCTGCATGGCGGCATTCCTCACCCGCCACCATGGTCTTGGAGTCATCTAGCAGCCACAAGTGCTTGTTCTTTTTGATGTCAAGCTCCTGGTCCCAGCTGGGCAGTGTAGTCCCACTTGGCTATGGACAATGAATTCGTCCTGTCATCTTTCATGGAGTCCTTCTTTGGCACACAGTTTACAAGAGGTGACTGACAAAATGCAGAACTCTTCAAAAAGATGAAAATTTTCTGCCTGAATACGCCTCTGAAGTGACAAGGCCACTGGATTCTCCAAACTCTCAAATTCAGCGCAAAATCTCAGCAGAGATTGATGGCCTGGACATCACTCATATAAAAACGAACCTACGAAAACTCTCCATGGGCCGCCCGCATGAGGCCGAAGGGCAGCGGCGCGGGTCCTGGGGCGGCGGCCAGCGCTGCGTCAGGCCAGGCGTGACTCTGCTACGGCTCCCTCCTATCTCGCCTCCGGGCGGAACGCTGCCGCCAGGGGCGGACCCATTGGCCCTGGGCGCCGCGAGCCTCCCCGCCGCCAGCCCTCCCAGCCCCCTGCCGCCCTCCAGATCGCTTGCCTAGGGGCTACCGGACCTGAGGATCCTGGCGGCAGCGGTGTTGGCGGTCTCTTATAACACATTTTTTTAAGAACCAATTTTTATTTTGCTTGTTTCATGCCAGTGAGTGTGATAGTTCCTTATATATTTTGGAAATTAAGTCCTTACTGATAAATGGTTTGCAAATATTTTCTTCAAAACATCTGTTGCTTTTCTACTTTGTGTATCATTTCCCTTTTTGTGTAAGAAAGATTTTGATTTATATATGACCTACTTACGTATTTTGCTTTTGTTATCTGTATTTCTGGGTCACATCTATGAAATTGTGAGATTAATCACAAGCTCTTTCACATGCTTTCTTCTGGATGTTTGAGATTTCTGGTCCTTTAGGTCTTCAATTGATTTTGAATATGGCGTAAGACATCAGTACACTTTCATCCTTTTTGTACTAGTTATCCAGTTTTCCCAGTTTCATTTGTTGAAGACACTCTCCTTTATCCATTGAATATTTTGGAATCCTTATCAAACATAAGTTGTAAAGATGGGATTGATTTCTGGGCTTTCTATTCTAGACCACTGGTTGATATGTCTATTTTAATACCACTACTATGCTGTTTAATTATTATATCCTTATAATATATGGTGAAGTTAGGAAATGTGGTGCCTCCAGCTTTGTTTCTTATTTGAGACAATATTATCCTTATAGGGTCCTTAGAGGATCTACAGAAATTTTAGTTTTTTTTTTTATATTTTGTAAAATATATCTTAGGGATAGCAAAAAATCTTTAGATCACTTTGGATAGTGTGAAGCACATTAACAGTGTTTGTCTTCCAATTAATGCAACAAGGAATGTCTTTCCATTTGTTTAGTTTTCTTTAATATCTTTCATCAATATTTTTATACTGTTTAGTGTAAAATTCTTTCACCTCTTCGAGTGTATTCCTAAGTATTTTATTGTTTTTGGTGCTATGGTAAATGGGACTGTTTTCTGATTTCCTATTTGTTGTCAGTATATACAAACACAATGGATTTTGCATCCTACAACTTTACTGAATTCATCTATTAATTCAATCATTTTTTGAGGGTACCTTAGAGTTTTCTATATATAAGATTATGTCATCTGCAAACATGGATAATTTTGTTTCTCCCTATTTGACTTGGATATCTTTTACTTCTTATACATGCCTAATTGCTCTCATTAGAACTTTCATTACTATGTTGAATAGAAGTGGTAAGTGCAGACATATATTGCTATAGATCCTAAGAAAAAGGCTTTTAGTTTTTTCATCACTGTGTAGTTATTACCCATGGACTTTTAAAATTTAACCTTTATAGTTTTGAGGTAATTTCTCTATTCCTAGTTTGTTAGAGTTTGCTCATTAAAGTTTGTAAACTTTGTCAAATGCTTTTTCCATATCTGTTGAGGTAATCATGTGATTTTTATCTTTTATTTTGTTCAAGGAGTGTATCATATTAATTGATGATGTATTTAACCTTCCTGGTATCTCAGAAATAAATTTCACTTGACCATGTGCATGATCCTAAATATGCTATTGAATTTCATTTATTAGAGCTTCTTGAAAAATTTAAATATATGTTCAGCAGGATTATTGTCTTGTAGGTCTCCTTTCCTTTATATTTCAGAAGAGGGTACCTGTTGTGATTTCAATCTTTTTAAAATTAGTTGACTTGTTTTTGTGATCTAATACATGATCTGTTCTTCAGAATGTTCCTTGTGTATTCTTTAGAAGATGTGTATTCTGCTATTGGATGGAATCTTCTGTTTATGGCTGTGAAATCCATTTGTCCTACAGTGCTGTTCAAGTCTGCTTTGCTGTTACCATTTTTGCTGATTATTATTTCAATATAGTTGTTCTATTATTATTGAAAATGGTACTTTTAAAGTCTCATAATATTATTGTATTGCTATCTACTTCTCCTACCTGTTTGGATAATATTGTTTCATATAATTTAGTGCTCCAATATTGGGTACATATGCATTTGTTGTTTGTATATCTTCCTGGTAAATCAACACTTTTCATTGCATAAAGTACTTTGTATATTATAAGAGTTTTGTTTTCAGCCTGTTTATTGGATGTAACTGTAGCCCACTCACCTCTCTCTTTTAGTTGCCACTTGTGTGGAATATCTTTTCCATCTCTTCACTATCAGTCTATGTGTGTTATTATATCTAAAGTGAGTTTCTTATGAATAGCATACAGTTATATCTTGTTTTAATTTCATCCATTCAGTTACTCTTTTATAATTGGGGAGTTTAATCCACTTACTTTGAAGGACTATTTCCATTTTATTAATGGTTTTTTTATTTATCTTGTTGTTCTTTTGCCCCTCTTTATTTCTCTGCTGTCCTTTGTTTCATTGATGTTTTATATTGATGTGCTTTGATTTCTTTGTGTGCGTATGTGTGTGTGTGTGTGTGTGTGTGTAAATTCTACATTTCCTTTGTTGTAGGCTTGTATAAAAGATCTTGTTATAACACTGTACTTTAAGATTGATATCAGCTTTAACCATTCATGAAAATTCTACATTATCACAACTGCCACCCCACTAACATGTTGGTTATAGTTGTTTTTATTTCTTGTATCTTTTGAATTTATATAATACAATAATGCACTCCTCCGTTTGTCTATATATTTACCTTAACCAATGAGTTTTATACTTTCTTATACTATCTTTGTTTGTTCAGCATCCTTTATTCTTAAGTTAAATAACTCCCTTTTAGGATTTCTTGTAATTAAAGGTCTAGTGATGATAAAATACTTCAGTTTTTATTTGTCTAACGATGCCTTTACCTCTTCTTCATTTTTGAAGGAGAGTTTTACCAGTAATAGTATTCTTAATTAGTAGATTATATTTTCCTTTCAGAATTTGAGATATATCTTTCCACTCTCTGATGTCCACAGAAAAATCTGCTATGTTCATGTAAGTTTCCACTTACAAAACAAGTTGCTTTTATTTCTTTCAAAATTCTCTTTTGTCATTAATTTTGAAAATTGTAGTATAATGTGTCTCAGTGATTTATTTGTATACATTTTAATTGAATTTATTCATGAAATGGGATGCCCCTTTTGTTCCACAGATTTGGGAAATTTTCAATGTACACTTTCTGTGTTTCTGGTCCTTTCCCTTCTTCTGATCCTTTCACAATGTATATGAAATTGATGGTATCTAATAAATCCCTGCAGCTTTCTTCATTCTTTTTTTGTTATTTTTAAATTACTCTTCACTCCTCTGACTGAATAATTTCTAACAACCAGTCCTGAGGTACATTGAACCTTTATTTTGCTTAACTTAGTCTGCTAATGAAGATCTCTAGAGAATTTTTTAGTTCAGTTACTATATTCTTAAGTTTAAGAATCTTGGACTTTTAAATATTTTCTTTATCTTTGTTGAGATTCTCATTTAGCTTATGATTTTTTCTGCTTACTTTTGTGTGCATATTTTTGACAGTTATTTTGAATTCTCTGTCAAGCAAATCCTATTTCTTTTGGGTCAGTCTCTAGAAACTTACTTGTTCCCTTTTGGGGAACATATTCCTTACTTCTTCATTTTCCTTGATTATTTAATGATGCCTTACACATTAGACAACACAGCCATCTCTATCAGTCTTCATGGACTAGCCTCATATAGGAGAGGACACTTGTCAAATCAGTTTGGCCAGAGATCCTAGGTGCCTACCCAAACTTTCTGCGGTCCAACCCACTTTTTTTTTTCCTTCATGGTCCCAAGACATCTAGGGTATACTGGATCCTATTTAGAGTTACTGGATTTCTTTGTTATCAAATGATACCAAAGCCCAGTATTTTCTCAGGAAGCCCTCAGAAAACTTGGATCATTGGACATTCTGTCCAACTGTTTCCCCAGGGAGAAGTTGAGATCTGGGAGTTTTGTTTGTTTGCTTGTTTTGTTTTTTGCCTCTTCACTCTTTGCTGAGTCAGGGGAAAGAGTCATGGACACTAGATGCAGGTTAATTCAAATAACCATCTTTCTTCTCAGTGACCTCCAGCTGGTGATCCCAACAATGCTAGAGGCAAATTGAACAGAACACAGTCCTCTCGCTAATCCCAGGAAAAGTTGGATCATTGGACATATGTCATAACTCTTCCCTACCTCCCAGAAGAAACTTGTAAATTGAACATTCACCAACTCTGTGTAGGGGAGAGGATGTGAGGCTATTGCACCTACTAACTTATACTATTATTTCTGACCCCAGGCAACTAGACTGTGCCAGGTTACATAGGCACTCTGAAATGACTGGAAAATAAGTCAATCTTTGTGGTAGTCCTCAGAAAGTCTGAGGCCTTACATGCATAGTCTATGGCTTTCCCTCTCTAAATAGAAGCTGGGATTAGTGTTTACCTACCAATTATATGGAACAATATGAGGAATGGATGGGAATTATGTGAGAAAGTGTTTCAAATTTCCTCACCATCTTGGATGTACACACCCAGAGTACAGGAATCTTTCAACTACTTTTTGGATTTCTTGTCAAAGAAATTTTTCTATTACTATTGACTGGTGTGCTCAAGGGGGAAGGAAGGTCCAGGGTTTCTTATTCTGCCATCTTCCTGATATGCCATTATAATTTTAGATGCAGACATATTTTGATTTATCAGTTGTACTCTTATTATTTGTTTCTAGGTACACACTTGTTATGGTTTGAATGTGAGGTGTCCCCCAAAATCTCATGTGTGAGATAATGCAAGAAGGTTCAGAGAAGAAATGAGTTGGGTTAAGAATCTTAACCCAATCAGTGGATTAATCACCTCATGGGATTAATTGAGTGGTAACTGAAGGAAGGTGGGGTGTGGCTGGAGGAGGTAGGGAATTGGGGGTGTGATTTTGGGGTATACATTTGTATATATTTGTATCTGGTGAATGGAGTCTGCTTTCTGATCACCATGTGAGGTGCTTCCTTCTGCCATACTCTTTCACAATGATGTTCAGGCTCACCTTGAGTCCCAAGGAATGGACCTGGCTGTCTATGGACTGAAACCTCTGAAATCATAAGCCTCCAGATAAATTTTCCCTCCTGTAGGATTTTGCTGGTCGGGTCTTTTTGTCACAGTGGTGAAAAAGCTGACTAAAACAACACTAATCAAAATACTTAAGATACACAATGAATATGTACATCAGTAGGAAAATTGTTAAGCTAAATATATTGTTTTCAAAAAGCACTATGTTGTCATGAGGTAGGATTATATAGGTTGATATTGAAATTTTTCTGATTTATTAATAGTCCAAAATCCATGTGCAGTTTGGTGTAAATAGTTCAATTGCATTTAAGAACATAAAAGGACATTGCACATACAGATTTATACAAACATATTATTTTCATTTTGCCTAAGGATGCATATAAAATCATTAACTGTGTTAATATTGTTTGAAAATGATCATGCGATAGGATTACGTTATCTTTTCATTTACTGCTTCTATCATACTATGTGCCTAATATATATACCCAATATACACATATTGTGAATTTTATGTCTGAATTTACAGCAGGGTTTGGGAATTAGCAGGTGTTTAACAAGAGCCCGTTCTTTTCACTTTGTCTTGTCACAAAATTAATACCAAACTCTATAACTTTTTAAAAAATTTTTCTTCCAATTTAGAAAATGCATTAAATTTGATGCATAACAATCTATATCATTATTGTTTATAATTTGTACATGTACATCTATACCTCTTGGGCATACAATGTTTTGTTTTAGTTTATAGAGGGACTTGAAATAAAAAACAGTAAAGTTTTTTCTCTTAAAGCATCTTCCAGTTTAAATTGAAGCATATATTTAATACTGGAATTTAAAAAATAGTCTCACTGATTATTATTTCTTTAGGTAAAAACACAAAGTTGCTACCAATGATTCTAATGCTGTCTGACAAAGCTTACTTTCTAATATCCCAGTTAATAAAAAATAAGAATGTCTTCACCAAAACCACATGAAAGAGAAGAAAGTGGAAGAAGAGAAGAGAAGAGAAGAATGGAAAACCCTCTCTTCTTGGGAGGCCAGCATGACATAGAACAGAACAGAAGTCAGAAGTGTGTTAGAAAGTATGAACCATCCCATTTGCATAAACTCTTGCTATACTTGAATTATTGCCATTCTACTCTAGAAGATATTTTCTTTGGTATTTTTAATTATTTAGTCTGGTTTTGGTCACATGTCAAAAAGCACAGTATAGAGGACTGCGGGAAGACTCTCCGAGGAGAGGCAGCCCAAGGAGACTCCTCTGCGAAGGGTGAGGCTCCCAGGCCCAGGAAGTAGGTCCAGGCCCCTGAGAATGTTGCCTGGGAAGGTTGCCCTGCCCAGGAGGCAAGATACCCCTCCCCCCCGCTGCAGCAGTGAACATGGACAGCTGGGAACTTTGCAGAGTAGGCCGCCCAGCACAACGCTTGGTTTCGGAGCAACCCACCGAGCTTCGGCAGCTGCCCAGAGAAGGGACCACATAGGCAGGTGATTAGGTGCAGAGCAGGGTCCCAGGACCAAGGCGGCTTTTGGTGGAAGAGCTGCAGAGACAAGATAAGGGGAGGAGCGAAGGTTCCAGGACTGCGGGCAGATTCTCTGAGGAGAGGCAGCCTAAGGAGACTCGTCTGGGAAGGGTGAGGCTCCCAGACCCACGAGGTAGGTCTGGGCCCCTGGGAACGTTGCCTGGGAAGGCTGCCCTGCCCAGGCAGCAAGATACCCCAACAGACCCACACCAAGGCACATAATGAGAATACTTAACATACAAAATAAAGACAGAATTTTATAAGGCTGTGAGAGAAAAGAACCAAATTACATTCAGGGGGAAACCAATATGGATATCAGCAGATTTTTCAATCCAGACCCTAAAAGCTAGAAGGGCCTGGAGCAACATTTTTCAGGCCCTGAAAGAAAATGGATGCCAACCAAGAATCTTATACCCAGCAAAACTTACCTTTGAATTTGATGATGAAATAAAATCCTTCCATGATAAAAGCTAAAACAATTTACAAAAAGAAAGCTGGCATTACAGAACATTCTCATTAAAATATTCCAAGAGGAAGAGGTGAAAAACAATGAATCAAATCAGCAAATGGAGGAACTATCCTAAAGGAACAGCCAAATAAAGGAAAAACCAAGTTGTGTCAAAAAAAAAAAAAAATGACTGGGAATACAAATCATATCTCAATAATAACCCTGAATGTTAATGGCCTGAACTCATCATTCAAAAGACACAGGTTGGCAGGTTGGATTAAAAAGAAAGATCCAACAATTGACTGCCTACAAGAGACTCATCTCATAGAAAGAGATACACACAGACTAAAGGTGAAAGGATCAGGAAAAACATACCATGCACATGGACACAGCAAAAAAGTCAGAGTATCCATCCTCATATCAGATAATGTGGACTTCAAGCTAAAGTTAGTCAGAAGGGATAAAGAAAGACATTTTATATTGCTTAAGGGAAGCATAAATCAGCAAGATATAAAAATCATAAATATCTATGCCCCAAATAGTGGCTTATCCATACATGTCAAAGAAATCCTTCTCAATTCCAGAAACAAATAGACCACAACACAATAATACTAGGTGATTTTAACACACCTCTCTCACCAATGAACAGATCCTCCAAACAAAAATAGAACAAAGAAAACATAGATCTCAATAGCACAATCAATAATTTAAACTCAATGGACATTTATAGAATATACCATCCAGCAAAGAGCAAATACACTCTTCTCAGCAGCACATGGATCCTTCTCTAAAATAGACCATATATTATGCCACAAAGCTAATGTTAACAAATACAAGAAGATAGAGATAGTACCTTGTATTCTATCAGATCAGAATGGATTGAAATTAGAAATAAATGACAGAGTAAAAAACAGAAACTACTCCAACACATGGAGATTATATAATACACTATTGTATGACGAATGGATAACAGAAGATATCAGGAAGGAAATTTAAAAATTCTTAGAGGTAAATGAGAACAAAGAAACAACATATCAAAATGTCTGGGACACTGTGAAAGCAGTTCTTAGAGGAAATTTTATTTCATGGAGTGCATTCAATAAAAGAAGAAAAAAAATCAACTAGTAAATGACCTAACACAACAGCTCAAAGTACTAGAAAAAGAAGAACAGAGCAACACCAAAAGTAGTAGAAGACAGAATAGTTAAAATCTGAGCTGAAATCAATGAAATTGAAACAAAAGAAACAATCAAAAAATTGACAAAATAAATACTTGATTCTTTGAGAAAATAAACAAAATTGATAAACTCTTAGTCACAGTAACAAAGAGAAGAAGAGAGAAAACCAAAATTACTAAAATTCGGAATGAACAAGGAAATATCACAACAGACACGATTGAAATACAAAACATAATTAGAAGCTATTATATTTTCCACAAAATAGAAAATCTTGAAGACATCAACAGGTTTCTAGAGACATATGAATTACCTAAACTGAACCAGGAGGACATACACAATTTAAATAGATCAAATTCAAGTGATGAAATAGATGAAGTCATCAAAACCTACCAACAAAGAAAAGTCTGGGACCAGATGGGTTCTCAGCTGAGTTCTACAAAACCTTTAAAGAGCTCATTCCAATATTTCTCACAAAATAGAAGAGGAGGGAACCCTCCCAAACTCATTCTATGAAGCCAATATCACCCTGATATCTAAACCGGACAGAGACACATCAAGGAAAGAAAATTTCAGACCAATATACTTAATGAACATTGATGCAAAAATTCTCAACAAGATTTTATCAAATCACATACAAAAATATATTAAATAGATTGTGCACCATGATCAAGTGGGTTTTATCCCAGGGATGCAAGGTTGGTTCAACATTCAGAAATCAATAAATGTAATTCACCATATCAACAGACTTAAAGTCAAGAATCACATGATTCTTTCAATAGATGCAGAAAAGTCATTTGATGAAATATAGCATCCCTTCATGCACAAAACACTAGAAAAAATAGGGATAGTGGGAACATTCTTTAATATTGTAAAGGCCATCTATGCTAAGCCTATGGCCAATATCATTCTAAATGGTGAAAACCTGAAAGAATTCCCCCTAAAAACTGGAACAAAGCAGGAATGTCCTCTTTCACCACTTTTGTTCAACATTGTCCTTGAAACTCTAGCCAAACAATTAGACAGACCAAGGAAATTAAAGGGATAAGAATAGGAAAAGAACAACTTAAACTATCCCTACTTGCTGATGACATGATTATATATTTAGAGTAACCAGAAAATTCCACCAGAAAACTTTTAGAACTCATAAGTGAATTCAGTAAAGTAGCAGGATATATAATTAGTGCTCATAAATCTGTTGCATTTTGTAAGTGATGAATCTACAGAAAAAGAAGTTAACAAAACTACCACATTCACAATAACTTTGAAAAAATTTAAAAACTTGGGAATCAATCTCACAAAAGAGGTGAAAGACCTCTACAATGAGAACTACCGAACACTAAAGAAAGAAATTAAAGAAAACCTTAGAAGATGGTAAGATCTCCCATATTCTTGGATAGGCAGAACTAATATTGTCAAAATGGTCATACTACCAAAAGTGTTATACAGATTCAATGCAATTCCAATTAAAATCCCAATGACGTACCCTACAAAAATAGAGCAAGCAATCATAAAATTCATCTGGAAGAATAAGAAACCCAGAATAACTAAAGCAATCCTTAGCAGGAAGAGTGAAGCAGGGGGTATTGCAATACCAGACCTTCAACTATACTACAAAGAAATAGTAACAAAAACGGCATGGTATTGGCATGGTATCGGCACCAAAATAGGTAGATCAATGGTACAGAATAGAGGACAAGTACACAAACCCAAATAAATACAATTTTCTCATACTACACAAAGGTGCCAAAAATATGCAATGGAGAAAAGATAGCCTCTTCAACAAATGGTGCTGGGAAAACTGGAAATCCATATGCAACAGAATGAAACTAAACCCCTATCTCTCACCCTGCACAAAAATCAACTCACAATGGATCAAAGACCTTGAAATCAGACCAGATACCCTGCATCTTTTCGAAGAAAAAGTAGGTCCAAATCTTCAATTTGTTGACTTAAGATTAGACTTCCTTAACAGGATTCCCAATAGCACAAAAAATAAAAGCAAGAATCAATAACTGGGATAGATTCAAACTAAATAGCTTTCTCTCAGCAAAGGAAACTATCAGTAATGTGAAGAGAGAACCTACAGAGTGGGAGAAAATCTTTGCCACTCATACTTCAGATAGAGCACGAATTTCCAGAATATATAAAGAACTCAAAAAACTCTACACCAAGAATACAAATAATCCAATCAACAAATGGGCTAAGGAAATGAACAGACACTTCACAGAAGAAGATCTACAAGCAATCAACAGATATATGGAAAAATGTTCAACATCTTTAGTAATAAGAGAAATGCAAATCAAAACTACCCTAAGATTCCATCTCACCCCAATTAGAATGGTGATTATCAAGAACACAAGCAACAATAGGTGTTGGAGAGGATGTGGGAAAAAAGGTACACTCATACATTGCTGGTGGGGTTTCAAATTAGTGCAACCACTCTGGAAAGCAGTGTGGACATTCCTTAGAAAACTTGGAATGGAACCCACCATTTGACCCAGCTAACCCACTCCTTGGCCTATACCCAAAGGACTTAAAATCAGCATACTACAGAGATACAGCCACATCAATGTTCATTGCTGCTCAATTCACACTAGCCAGATTGTGGAACTAACCTAGATGCCCTTCGATGGATGAATGGATAAAGAAACTGTGAGATATATATATATATATATATATATATATATATATATATATATATAATGCAATATTTTTATATGGAATATTTTTATAATTCCATAAAAATGATATATAATATATATATAAAATGGAATATTACTCAACCATAAAATAATAAAATTATGGCATTTGCAGGCAAATGGATGACATTGGAGAATATCATGCTAAGTGAGATAAGTCAATCTCAAAAAACTAAAGGATGAATGAATTCGCTGATAAGTGGATTATGACACATAATGGCGGGTGGGAGGGGAGCAAGAATGGAGGAAGGAGGGACCATATAGAGGGATAAGAGGGGTGGAAGGGGTGGGGGGAAGAAAAAAATAACAGAATGAATCAGAAACTATTACCCTAGGTAAATATATGATGAAAAAAAAACTGTATGCCTCTACTTCATGTACAAACAGAGAAACAAGATGTATCCCATTTGTTTATAATAAAAATGAATTAAAAAATTATTCTTAGGAAACTGAAAGTTGTAACCCTCCCAAATTGGGTTAAGCCCTGTCCAATTTTCAAGATAAAGAAAGAATATCTCCACAAATAATGTTTGAAACATTAATTTAAGAAAGCTCATAGAGGAAGCACTACAGGATTAAATTATCATATGAGAAAAAAGTATCAAAAATAATATGTTTATACTTTGGGAAATTAGAAAAGAAGTAAGGAAGGAAAGAAAGAAAAAAGAAAGAAAGAAAAAGAAAGGGAGGGAGTGAGAGAAGGAAGGAAGGGAAGAAGGAAGGAAGGAAGGAAGGAAGGAAGGAAGGAAGAAAGAAAGAAGGAAAGAAGGAAGAAAGAAAGAAGGAAAGAATGAAAAGAAGGAAGGAAGGAAGTCCAAATTAGAGATAAGAAAATAATAAAAGAACATAAAATAAGCAAGAATACAACTACATGTACTACTGATATTAATAGAATAATAAGAGAATTCTAATGATAATTCCATGCCCAGAAATTAGATAACTTAGATGAAGTGAACCAGTTCCATCGCAGACATAATGTATATAAAAACAAAACAAATCAAACCAAACAAAATAGAAGAGAAAAACTTCATTTAAAAAGTAATAGGTAATCTGACTATCCCTATCCCTATTATGTAAATTGAAACTGTAGTTACAATTCTTCCCAGTTTTTAAAAAAGTTCTTCCATGGCTAGGTAGTGTCATTGGTGAAATTGTTAAAAACATTTAAGGGAGAGGAAGTATGGTGGAGCATTCCTCTATTTCCAGTGGCTGGGTAGGCTGAGACAGGAAGATTGCAATTTCAAAGCCAGCCTCAGCAACTTAGTGAGGCCCTAAGGAACTCAGCAAGACCCTGTCTCTAGATAAAATATAAAAAAAGAGCTGTGGATGTGGCTCAGTAGTTAAGCATCTCTGGATTCAATCACCACTACCAAAAAAAAAAAAAATTAAGGAAGAAATTATAGAAATTCTACACAATCACTTCCAGAATTTAGACAAGAAGGCAAAACTCTCCAACTTATTTTATAAGGTCAATAAAAGCAAAATCCACCAAAGATGACACAAGAAAACATCAGATAAATTTTGCTAATCTATACAAATACAAAACTCTTCAATGAAACCTTAGAAAATCAAATTCGACAACATATAACTAGTACTACATATCATGACTGAATTGGATTTATGATGAGAATACAGGGCTGACAGAACATTTGAAAATATTTGTGATTTCATATATTAGCACAATAGAGTAGAAAAACTAGATAATCATGGATTTTAAAAATTGCCAAACTCAACATCAATATATGACATTTTCAGCTGAGCACCAAATTTGGTATAATGCCCTGTTAAACAGCACTCGTCATGCCATCATCAGTCACTAGCTTCATCCATCAATTTCACTGTGTTGAGCATTATTGTCCCAGTGTCTGTGACACTGGCCTATAGTCTGCATCCCTCAGGGCCTGGTATAGGGACCCTGGGCCTTATGCCCGACAGGCAGTAGTCAGGTCAAGAGAATGAATCCTTATGTGAAGACTGATGAGCCAGATATTTCTGCCTCTAAAGGCGAGTTGAAGGGCCCCTTGGAAAATCATACCAAGAGAATTTCTGAGTATGCGTAGTTGTAAGGCAGCAGCAAAGGAGATGGGGTCTGGCAGGTGGAGTGAGCACAGGCCAACTTTCCTCTCTTGCTAACCCTTTCCAGGCCTCCATCCCATATGCTGAGTGATTGACTCCGTCCTTTCTAGGGATCACAGCAGCCAGCCACCTCCACTTAGAAGTCAAACATCCCAGGTTCTTTTAATTGGGTTTTTAGAGTGAATTTTTTAGAACATAAACTAGATCATGACATTATCTTGCTTAAACTTTCCAGTAAATTCGTATTACATATAAAATACAATACAAACTCTTTTCTCTGGTTTACAAGGCTATATTCAATCTGGCTCTTGCCTAGCCTTCAGCAACAATTTATTCTTCTCAAGGCACACTGGTTTTTGTTCTGTTCCTAAAATTCACAATCTCATTCTTACCCATGCTGGGACTAGAGAAGTTTTATTTCTTCTTTTCAAATATGTATATCTTTTATTTGCTTTTATTTTTTAATTTGCCTTTTACACTTGTTAGGATGTCTAGGGTGATGGTGAATAAGAGTGTGACCATTGATATCTTTACCTTGTTTTTGATCTTATGATGTTAGGTGTAGGTTCCATAGAGAAAACCTTAGGGATGTTAAGAATGGTCTCTAGTTCTTAATGACAATTATCAAAATTATAAGCAATAGTAACCTTTGACAAGGATGTGGGAAAAAAGGTGCACTCATACTTTGCTGGTGGAACTACAGATTGCTGAAACCACTCTGGAAAGCAGTATGGAGATGCCTCAGAATACTTGGAATGGAACCACCATTTGACCCAGTTATCCCACTTCTTGGTTATACCCAAAGGACTTAAAATCAGCATACTATAGGGACTCAGCCACATCAGTGTTTATAGCAGCTCAATTCAACTAAACTATGGAACGAACCTAGATGCTCTTCAACAAATGAATGGGGAAAGAAACTATGGTATATATACACAATGGAATATTGCTCAGCCTTAAAAAAGAATGAAATTATGGCATTTGCAGGTAAATGGATGGAACTGGAGAATATCATGCTAAATGAAATAAGCCAAACCCAAAAAACCAAGGGATGGATGTTTTCTCTTATAAGTGGTTGCTGATCTGTAATGGAGGTGGGTAGGGAAGAATGAAGGAATTTGAATTGGGCACAGGGGAGTGAGGGGAAGGGAAATGTGGGGGTAAGTAGGATGGTGAAGCCAGATGGACATTATTATCCTATGTACATGTATGATTACACAACTGGTGTGACTCTGTATTATGTACAGCCAGAGAAGTTGTGCTCCATTTGTGTACAATGTGTCTACTGTCATGTATAATTAATTAGAACAATTTTTTTTAGAAAAAATAAAGTTTTAAAAAGCAAGGCACAAAAAGTACATTGGAAAGGAAGATTTATATGGATATCCTAATGATAATGAAGACAATAACAGTTCATTATGGTGTGTTCCTAAGGTCACTGTAAAGTGGAATGTGGAGAGCAACCCAGAGTGTGACCCAATATCACTCAGAGCAAACCCGAAGAGTCAACATACATAACTCCTCAGGCTTGCCCAAAACCCATGCTCAGGGAACACATGAGGAATGTACTATACTCTGTCCAACCCTTTCCCATTGCCAACTGGGAATCTAAAGTTATACTAGTCATTCCACTCATAACTTTATAACATTTGCCAAGTCACTTAGTCTCTGCATGTCCTAGCTTTTTCATTTTTTTTTTTCCTGGAAGTACCCCTATGTGGATTTGCAGATAAGGGTTCAGGTAAATAACCATTAAGAACAGTTTTTTTGTTGTCAATTTTTTAAATTAATTTTAAAATTTGATCTAATTAATTATACATGACAGTAGAATACACTTATGCATTTTGATAAATCATACATAAATGGATTATAATTTCTTGCTTTTCTGATTGTACATATTGTAGAATCACATCGGTTGTGCAGTCATATGTACATGAGGTAACAATGTCTATTTCACTCTATTATATGCAAGAACAGTTTTAATCTATAGTTTATGTAGTTCTACAGCATATGTCATGAATCAATTATTTCTGTACATAATTACTTCTGGGAATGATTGTAAATTCTAGAGACTCTTACTTGAGAGTCTTATCTGCTATTTCTGTAAGGAAAGGTCCAAAAGAACAGCAGAAAAATGTGCATGCCTACCACTGGAGAACCTCAGCATCTCCTCTTGTGACAGAAGTGACCATTTCTCAATTTTGTCCCCAAAATTGAAGATGAAAGTTATGGTTGCAGATGATAGGAGAATTAAAACAATGTTGCATTTTTCACTTTAATTTTACAGAAAGAAGTATATTATTTGGCAATTCGTTTTTTTTTAAAAAATACTAAGCATATTTTAAAATTGTTCTTACTGATGTTTCTGAGGGATTAAAATAGTTTGATAAGATTACAATTGTTGATAAAAAAATGTTTATCATCTTAATACAAAAAAGGTATGTGAATAAAGTTCACGTATATTTAATAAAATTCAACAGTTCTGATATGCACACTTAAATGTCTGACTTTTTTTTTTTTTTTGCTCTTTAGTGATCTTAAATATCCTTTTTTTCCTATGTGGTAGAACTTTATAAATATAAAGACATTGATATCTGTGGTAAACAATGGCCCACAGGCCAAATCCAGTCCACCTCCTGTTTTGATCAGTCTATAAATTAAAAGGTTTTTTTTCCTCTTAACATTTTTAATGGCTTTAAATATCACAATATGATATTTCTTTGCACATAAAATTTTATGAAATTCCAATTTCACTGACCATAGATAAAATTTTATTGGAACACACTTCAGTCATTTCCAGAAGTGCTGATTCATTGCAATAGAGACTTATTGTTTGCAATATATTCTAATTGGCTCATTACAAAATAATATTCTTGACCTCCTGATCTATGACATCTTTTTCACATCTGAAATTTCCTATCTCTGCTTTTTGTCTTTCATCTTATTTTCTCTTCTAGAAGTTGTTAAAACAAAAATGTTAACATTACTTTATATAATAATTTGCTTTATTTACTACATATAAAGATTAGTGGAAAATGTCAAGGTAATAGTGCTATTTAATATTTAGCAGACGAGAGAAGGCTATGGAACCTATAGAACCTGTGGTGGTGGAACACATTCTATCATGCTATTTCATAAAATATTTTATGTCCCTTAAAAATATGGGGTAGACACTACTTTGTTACCCAATTTAAAACATAGCAGTCAATTAAAAGAACTAACACTATATATTTTAAAAATTATTTCAGAATTTGTATTCTTTAGTTATTAAAACTGGTCAATCTTCCTCATATTTAGTGTGAATATTTAGGCTTCATTGTATTGGTTTTGCAATACAATATGTACAATCAGAAAAAAGAGAAATTGTACTCCATTTAATATGATTTATCAAAATGCATAAATGCATTCTACTGCCAGGTATAATTAATTAGAACAAATAAAAAACTAATAAAAAAAGAATAAAGCTCTATCCATTTATGACCAAAAAAAAAAAAAAATAGAATTTAAAAAAGTGGTGGCTGTGTATCTCAGTGGTAAAGCACTAAGGTTCAACTGCAAAAATAAATAAATAAACTACCTCAAATTTATTTGTGAGTATTTGCACATCAGTTCATTTCTTTTCACTCTATTATACTTCCTAGCCCCACCACATTGATGTTTATCTGAACTTGAGAAGAGCCTCTGGGAGACTCAAGATTGATGCATCCAGGCCCCTTTCCATTTTGTTCTTCACTCTACACCAGCATACATTTTGAAGAAAGCAAATCTGGTCACACACCTTGGTGTCATGTTTCCCAATTCAATCGTTACTTAAGCCACGGGCTGCCCTGCAGGCTCCCCTGCCCTGAACTGTCAACAACCATCAATCCCTGTGGCTGGTAGAGCCCTAGAAGAGACTGCTGAGTCGGCAAAATCCCGGAAGAGCCCAGACCTGGAGGAGCGGTTTGGGAGGGCAATGCCACTGGCGCGGGTGCTAGGCGTGGTGACCTACGCTACCTCCCGCAGCCCTCCGATCCTCCTGGGTCAACTGGAGCTGGTGGGGGCTAACTGTCTGCAGCAGGATCTGAGTGAACTGGTGGCCATGAGGCCTGGTGCGGCCGAACGAGGAAAGCGCCACCTGGCGGGCCTGGAAGGTAGTGCGGGCTGTCAGGCTTCAGAGGGGTCCCTTGTCCTGGCAGGAGGTGGATGGATCACAGGCGCGCAGGGTCGCGCCCCCAACACACCCGGACTTTTCTTCTCCTGAGGAACATGTGAGAATCGCATTTCTTGAAAACACTAGGCCCTGGGACTCGCTCCCTTCGTCTTCCCACTTACTATCACGGTTGGGTTGGTGCCCACCTTGAATCTCGGACCTTGAAGTGGAGGGGACCTGAAGCGTCTCTGGTTGCCATGGAAATCGTGACCTCATCGTGCTGTCATGACGCCCTTCTATGACATCAGGCGGTGTCCCCAGCGCAGCCAGGATGTCCGGGAAGCCACTCATCAAAATCCCTGTTGCCCAAGGCCCAGAAGCAGCGCCTGGGGACAGAAGCAAGGTGCATTCTTTTGCCGGAGCCTTCGGCTCTCTTCATTTCCAAAGTGCCCGACGCCAGCCCCTCCAGATTTGAATATTGTAGTTCTCGCCTCTTTGGCTCTCATGTCCCGGGAGCACTGGAAAGGGCATCTAGGTTGGTTCCACAATCTAGCTATTTTGAATTGAGCTGCTATAAACATTGATGTGGCAGCATTTCTGTAGTATGCCAATTTTAAGTCCTTTGGGGTATAAAACGAGGAGGAGTGGGATAACTGGGTCAAAAGGTGGGTCCATTCCAAGTTTTTTGAGGATTCTCCATACTACTTTCCAGAGTGACTGCACCAATTTGCTACACCACCAGCAATGTAAAAGTGTGCCTTTTTCCCCACATCCACACCAACATCTATTTATTGTTCATATTCTTGATAGCCATTCTAGTTGGAGTAAGATGAAATCATACAGTTGTTTTAATTTGCATTCTTCTAATTACTAGAGGATGTTGAACACTTTTTCATGTATTGTTTAATCACCTGTATGTCTTCTTATGTAAAGTGTCTGTCCAGTTCCTTGGCCTATTTATTGATTGGGTTTTTTGTATTTTTGATGTAGAGTTTTTTAAGTTCTTTATAAATTTTGGAGATAAGTGCTCTCTCTGAAGTGCATGTGTAAATGATTTTCTCCCACTCTGTAGGCTGTCTTCTCAAATTATTGGTTGTATTCTTTGCTGTGAAAAAGCTTTTTAATTTAAGTCCATCCCATTTATTGATTTTGCTTTGCTTTTTTGTGCTTTGGGAGTCTTGTTAAGGAAGTCTGATCCTAAGTCAACATGATGAAGATTCAGACCTACTTTATTTTCTATTTGGTGCAGGGACTATGGTCTAATTCCTATGTTATTGATCCATTTTGATTGAGTATTATGCAGGGTGAGAGATAGAGGTTTAATTTCATTTTACTTCATATGGTTTTCCGATTTTCCCAGCACCATTTGTTGAACAGGATATCTTTTCTCCATTGTATGTTTTTAGCTCCTTTGTATAGTATGAGGTAACTATTACTGAGGATTTGTCTCTTTGTCTTCTATTCTGTACCATTGGTTTGCCTATTTTGGTGCAAATATTAGGCCATTTTTGTTACTATTGCTCTTAGTATAGTTTAAGTTCTGGTATTGTGATACCTCCTGCTTCACTTTTCCTGTTCAGGATTGTGTTGACTATTTGAGGTCTCTTGTTCTTCCAGATGAAGTTCATGATTGCTTTCACTATTTCTATGAGGATTGTCATTGGGATTTTAAATGGAATTGCATTGAATGTGTATAGCACCTTTGATAGAATGACCATTTTGACAATATTAATTCTGCTTATTCAAGAACATGGGAGGATTTTCAAAGAAACTGCATGTTTGAGAGTTCAATGGATATGACTTTCTGAGCTAATCTCACTGTAATGACTCTTGAGAGGAATTAGAGCTGATATATCTACAAGAAGTTGGAAAATTGCATAAGATTTTTTTGCTGCCAGCAAATATTTTTCCTGGGATCACAGATTCTGTGAGCCACCATCTATTTCCTTTGCCTACTTATATTTACAGATAAAGTCTGGCTAAGTTGCTTAGACATTCCCCATTTAGGGCAACTGACTTTGCCCAGGAGAACCACATTTCTCAACCACCCCCATACCTGAGAAGATAGGCAAGGTCCAGCACCTCCATGGGGCTGTGCATTTTGCCCAGATATCTGCCTGTAAGAATGTTTCATAGGAAAAAACCCAAAGGAATAAGAAGAGTGAGAAAGAAATGAGTAGATTGCAATCATGTGGCACATATACACAATGGAATATTACTCAGCCATAAAGAAGAATAAAATTATGGCATTTTCTGGTAAATGGATGGAACTGGATACTATCATGCTAAGTAAAATAAGACAATCAAAAAAAAAAGCACAATGGCCAAATGTTCTCTTTGATATGCCAATGCTAACTCACAGTAGATAGTGGGGAGGAAGGAGTGGAGGTTCACTGAATTGGACAGGGGAAATGGGGGAAGCAAGGGGAATGGAAATGCAAAGGACAGTAGAATAAATAGGACATTACTTTCCTATGTGCATATACGAATACACAACCAATGTAATTCCACATGATGTACAACCAGAAGAATGGGAAATTATACTCCATATATATAATATGTCAAAATACATTCTACTGTCATGTATGAAAAGAACAAATAAAATAAATATATATAAAATAATTTAAAACAAGTGAAGCCAGACACTTCAAAAACATAGCAAAATCATATGTTAAAATAGTCAACCAACAGAAGTAACCATACGTTGTTCACTTGAGGTGGAAAACATTTTGGGCATGGATGTATCTATAATATATATATATATATGTGTGTGTGTGTGTGTGTGTGTGTGTGTGTATATAATTGTGACCAAGAAAACACTTAAAAATTATGAAATACAGATAAGCAAAAGTACTGATAACATGCATCACACTACCCACAACCACAGTGACACACGACAATACAGTGACAGCACGAGCAATACAATACCCATTCAAGTGTGTACATAAAGGAATTACAGCAAAATAGTAGAATTACTCAAGGAAAACATAGTAGTTTCTGGCAATTTCAATAACTTTAATAGCCCAGTATGACCTGTTCTAAAATCTAATGGGTCATTCAAATAATGATTAGATTATAGAAAACAAAATAAGGTATCTCCCAAACTCCCAAGAGCACTATTAGATGTAGAAGTCACCAATAAAATAACACCATATAATGGAGAATTCTACATGAAAATTGACATGTTATATATGTTCTTTGCAAATCCTACAGTTAAAGAAATCCAAGAATATTCCACTTTTATGTGGGATGGCAAATAATATCAATTTGTAAGATTCCTACAGAGCTAGTAAATTGGTTCTATAATAACTCATTCAATACTATCCTTCCAAATTAATCGAGTAAATCATGACTCATTACTCATATCCTATAAGGATGATATAATAGTAATAAGTAATAATAAGAAAAAACTAGAAGCAAAAAAGAAAAAAATTAATAGATGAACTTAAAGACAGGGTTGAACTCTAAAGGAGAAGGAAAAACAGGACCTTATACCACATGTACGTTTACAAGTTACATGGTCATCAAATGGGAGCCAGATACCAAATACAGTGAAAAACAAAATTTTGGCAATAGGGACACTGAGATATCTAAAGAAGAAGTACAAAGGCTGTTAAAACTATTTGACTACTAAAGATAATATATACCTTATCTAAACATTATATTAAGACCTATATGTAAAATAAGAAGAAGTCCACAGGCCTTCAAATGGGAAGCAGAACAAGAACAAGCACTACAAACTTCAAGATTATGTCCTTATCTTCCCAAAATTACATTATCCAACACCTCATGCACAACAACTTAGATAGAAATCATAAGGGCACAAGATTATGTCACATAGTCATTATAGCCGAAGGAACAAATACAATTTTTTCCAGTAAGATTATGGATCATGAAATTCTCATATGTATCAAATAAATACACACCTTTGAAAAACAAGTTCAGCTAACTTATGAGGCACTAAAAGACAAAAAGCCTCTGAACTTGCAAACGAACTGTTATAATAAGATGTATGATACCTTACTTCACTGCAAGAAGTTATGTGCTGAAGATCTGTCAGAAATCCAAATTGATCAAAACCTCATTTCATGCAAAAGTACACACAAAGCAGGGATGCTGGTTTCAAGGGTCAACCAGGGCTCCACACAAAATGGAGATCAACTTGCTGGAATTTGTAATTCTGCCCTAATGTATTCCCTTTCATCTGCTATGTTTCAAGGACTTCCTTCTCCAAAGTTATAATCCATTACTGTTTTGTTAGTTTTAAGTGGTTGTCTCACAGAGATTCTCCCCCAAGTATCACTACAATCTCCTAGGTCCTTGAGATGGGAGTCCAGGCCCCAGGGTGACATCTAATAGCTGTCTCTCATTATGTTATCTGCAGACTTTATAATGCCTAAGTACTTTTAGTGCCAATTGCTTGCCCTTGTGGCTTCCTGATCAGGTTTTTTTTTCTTTTAAAAATGTTGCAGATATCTCTTCTTTTGATGCATTAATGAAGTCACATTATTAGCATCCTTTATATATAGTGTTATATCCTCTGGACCTGATATTGAAATGTGACATTTTTCTTTTAAATTCTTGGTGGAAAATGCAACTACCACAGACACCACTGCCATTGCCCAGAAGAGGTATTTTCTTTGGGTGCAGCGGCAGCCTACACCAATGACAATGCTACCCCCAATGCTGCTACCCCCAAAGCCTCTGCTACCATGCCCAGAAGTCTTTTACCAGGGCACAGCTATTACCTACACCACTGCAGAAGACACTGCTCCTACGCTCACCTAGAGGTCTTCTCTCATGAAGACACTGCTCCTTGTATTCTTGAATCCTGAGTTACAGAGCAATAAGGAATGCAGCCTCCCTCTAGTCCGCCATCTTGGATCCCCCTAATATGTCCAAATTCACTCTACTGTCATGTATACCTAAAAGGAACAAATTTTCAAAAAGGTAGTATAAGTGAGAGCAAAGCAAAAACAAAGTAAACTGAGAGCAAAGAGCACTCTCAAAAGAGTAGGTCATCTCCAAGCAGAGAGCAAAAGGAAACAGTGCTGTTTCCAAATATATTACTGTTTAATGTTTGCCTTGAGTACTGACTGAGGTCCACTTCAGCACTTTTTGCCAATCAGGTAATAAACTCTTCCTTCACTTCAGGTAGTGGAGAATTTGACTCAAGTAAGTCCTCTTAGAAACTGGGATGGGGGCCATCCTATTCAGGGGAGCTTTATCTACAGTGAATCCTATGTTAGTATGGTTATTGGGGGCCACAAGTCAGAAAAACTTTACTATAGTGCACCTGCACTACCAAAGAAATTTCTCTTCTGAAATATATTGAGAAATATATGACTATGATTCCTAGTTTTACACAGACATCAATTGACCCTATCAAGAGCTAGTCCCATTTTGCAGAGATCATTGTATTTTCTTGACATATTTCTTATTTGGTTACCTGTGTTCCCATCTGTTTATTCTCACCTGTTTATGCACACCTGTTGATTTTCTAGAAATTTTATGATTACTCATTTGCCTTAATAGTGATTTAAAGAAAACTTTAAAAGTAACTTAAAGAAAACCTATGACCTCAACATTTTAATGGTTTGCATTCCACTTCTCATTACTAACTTCTACCTACCACCACACCAAAGCTTTGGCTCTAGGTACCTCTGGTCAGCTGCCATTCCTACTGGCACAGCCTCTATTAGCCCGCATTTGCAATCTGGTAGCACAAAATTCCCTCAACTGTGAGAAAATTTTAGCTTCAAGTCTGAAGAAGAGTGGTATCCCTCCAAGTCACCCTCTCTCCTGAGTTCCTGTAAACCTCAAAACCAGGGGCCTATCAAAACAAAACAAAACAAAAACCTTCCAAGTGGAGGGAGTCAACCATACATTCATAGCACAGGAACCCAGGGCCCTGTGGACCAATCTGGGGGAATGTGAGGGGGATCTGCTGTGTCCACAAAGGAGAACACATGCAGGCAGGCAACATGGTGTCTGTGCATCAGCCCTGGAGGTGCACCACATCTGACTCAGGACGAAGTTTTCTCTGTGGCAAAGTGAAGGTCTCCTAAACCTGGGCTCTGTGGAATGAAGGAGAGCAAATGACACTGCTTGAACTTCCACTGGCAGCCTCATGGCCTCACCTCACCTCTGTTATCAAGGGTGAGCTTCCACTCCTTGGTCATCTCACAACTGCTGATGAACTGAGACTCATTATGCACAAACCACTGGCTGTGAGGGCAGTGGTGGGTCAATCAGTCCTTGCTTACCCCACAGTTTGTGTACTAGAGCAGCATGTGGCTGGTGCTACACTCCACCTTGATGCATGACTTACCTTTCTGCAGCAGAATGTGGAAATTCCAGGCATTACAGTGGAGTCTCAGAATTGCCAGAAGGTCAGAAGTTCTCAGTGCAAGCATGGCTTTGTGCATGCTAAGGTAGACATGTAAAGATAGACTTGCAGAACCAACAGTATCCCATACCCTGCTTCCTAGGTGGACAGCTAGGGACTGGGCTGGGCAGCTGCTTTGGGCAATGGCACCAGTTAGTTGCATCCGCAGAAACAGCAGAGCTGCCAGAGTTGGATGGAAGATAGCCAGGGTGAAGGCCAGGTCTTTGCAGCCTGAGAGTTCCTTCACCACCAGCAC
This sequence comes from Sciurus carolinensis, assembly GCF_902686445.1. NCBI lineage: Eukaryota > Metazoa > Chordata > Mammalia > Rodentia > Sciuridae > Sciurus > Sciurus carolinensis. The sequence continues at coordinate 105,440,594 of NC_062217.1, forward strand.
AACTGATTCTGGCTGGGACTGGAGCTATGTATCTTGCCTTGAGCCCTAAAGCCTCATGGTCTCATGCACACCCTGTCTGCTACTGTATTTGGGCTCCAGCACCTGCATCTTCCACAGCCTGCTGGGCTGCCCTGGCTGACTGGCTGGGTCACCTAGCCAGAGCCATGGTGTTGTCAGAGCTGCTATCCCTCTGTGGCCTATTCACCAAGTGCTGCAGATCCCAGTCCCTGGGGCCCCACTTGGCCTGGAGTTCACTTGGTATTTGCCCCGAAGCAGTCTGGCAGTTCAATGGCTTGCCAGTCAGACTACATTGGGCAGTGAGAAGCCACAGAGTCTCCAACCCTACACCCTGTCCACACCAGAACCACCAAGCTATCAACCTTCCATGCTACCCAGCTGCACACTGGAGTCTACCAGTAGGTGCTTTCCTGAATTGGGACTTGGGAGACTCCTGCAGCCACCACCACTTGGTCAATTCAAAAGGCCAGGTGCATCAGATGGGTGCAGGCTCCAGCTGGGGGTGCTAAAGGACTGCTGGAGTGTGGGGAAATGGGGTGAAGCCATGGCCCTCTCCCCAAGTGAGGAGCACAGGAGGGAGACCTGGTGGTGCCAGATAGGCACCCATATCACTGGGCACAAACTTCAGTTCAGGACCCCAGCTGGGGTGGAGAAAGGATGGGGTCCTTCTGGATTGATGAGTGTTTTCCTGCAGGATGAGCCTATATCATCCCACTTCCCAGACCTGTGACTGTGTGAGCCTGTGGATTTCAGCAGGGCATTTGTGCTTTTCTGCATCTGCCAGATGTGAGGTTGTGTAATTGTGAAGAGTTTTGAGTTCTGTGCATAAGAACAGTAATTCCCTTTCAGTTATTAGACACTTCACACTTACTTTACTTTTATTAGACAATTCACACTTACTCCTTAACTTTCTAAGAGTTAGTGAACTTGCTCACTAAGAGGTTTTTTAAAATTTATTTATAGGTTTTATTTATTTTTTGTTTGAAAAATAGTTTGTAGACCATTTTATTTAAATACATGAACAACCAATAGGCTACTGCAATCCAAATAAACTCTGTACATTTTAGAACTTCTGTGAAGTATAGTAAGTTTTTAAATTAGTGCTTTGTAGGTATACATAAAGGTGAAATTCACTGTATTATATTCATATTTGCACATAGGATAATTTGGTCAATTGTGTTCTACCAATTCTCCCATTTCCCAACCCTCCTTCCTCCCCTGAAATCTCCTTCCTCAACTCTATTCATCTCTTTTCTATTTTCATGGAATCTCCTTTTGTATTTTCCCCTTATTTGGTCTAGCTTTTGCATGTCAGAGAAAACATTCAACCCTTGACTTTGAGTCTAGTTTATATCACTCAGCATGATATTCCAGTTCTATCCATTTACTGGTAAATGGCTTCAATCTTCTTCCTTTTATTTCACTCTTCTTAATGGCTGAGTAAAACACCATTGTTTGTAATCCATTCATCTGTTGGCAGGCATCTGGGCTGGATCCATAACTTGACTATTGTAAATTTTGCTGCTAAAGATGTTGATGTGGCTGTATCACAATAGTATGCTGATTTTAGTTCTTTTGAATTTATTGTCCCCCTTTACAGAGGAGGAACATGAAACACAGAGGTCAAGCAAGTGCCTGATGACACACACCTGTTTCAAATCCAAGATGACTGCCTCCATGACAGATAGTGTCAGTCTTTGCATGGGGCAAGAAAGAGGAGTTGACTGAAACAAGGCAGGGTTGGAGATGAGATGGCTGGTCAAGCAAGTATACACACCAGCATATTCTTTCTCCACTATGAGCATGTCTGGGTAAGAGGGGCCTGCCACATTCATGTCCACCTCTGTGCTTTGGGCAAGCCAGCAAAGTGACTTGGTCTTTAATCTCCAGCACCCCCACACCTCCCTTCATACTTGACTCTATGTGGAATTGGAGTGTCAGCAAAATAAACTAAGAAACCCCATGGTTGAGCAACCCCACTTCTTATTCAAAGTTTTATTTCCTCCTTCATTTCTGACTTTGTTTTGAAAGTTCAGGAGTTTTAGACTAGGTACTTTTTATGTGTTGGATAGCATAACTTATTTTAAGTGAGCTGAAAGAAAAACGTAAGATGAAATAATTCTTAGTACAGGCATGTTCCATAGCTTCCAAAGTTAGTTATTTAATATATAATATTTGTGGACAGCTTGGAGAGGATGAAACATTTCAAAATGTCTAACTATCTTGAGCCTGTAACAACTGAACAGCAAGAGGGCACTTTACACTACTGCAATACAGTCATCATTGACTGACACCAAAGGCAAGACTCCAACCCTGTGGATATTAGTAAACACACAGAATTAACAGAAGAGGTGTTCCTAGATTTAAAAATAAAATGTATTTTAAGGGAAATTTACATTATGGGAAATATAGTCTAAGGTATTCCATGTAAAGAGAGATTATAGATAAAGGAAATTAGCAACTGAACTATCTAAATAAATTTCATTAATGCAGTTTTCATGATAGAATATACTTACCACATGCATTTTCCTAAAAAGTATTCCACTAAAAGTCACAGGGAGTTATATTTTGTGTTAAACCACTCTTGTCTTTTAGGGGAAGGAGCCATATCAGGTTGATAGTGGTAATACTAGTTATGAAAATCCAGGCAAATGAGTTGACAAATTCCCAAAATAGCAAATTGAAATTTCTTGACAAAATAGGTATAGAACTCTAGAGACATAACCCAGATCTTAAATGTATGAATTAAAATCCTGAGCCTATGAATCAAGTTCTAGAATGGATGGATTTCTGAGATAACAAAATGATTTTTTATTCATTCGTACCATAGAAAAGTCTTTTGAGTATGTTAGTGCTGCAAATGAGAAAACAATTCAGAGGGAATATACACACAAGAAATTTCACATGAAAAATAAAAGACTGATGTCAAGTAAACAAAAATGCTAAGCATGGTGGTATATGACTGTAATCCCAGTGACTCAGGAGACAGAAGTAGGAGGATCTCAATTTCAAGGTCAGATACAGCAACTTATTTAGACTGTGTCTCAGAAAAAAAAAATGTACCCTTGACATCAATCTACACTTTAAAAAAGAAAGACAAAAAAAAAAAAAAAGAAAGAAAAACCTGAAAAATGCCAACCAAAATAAAAAAGGGGGTGGGGGGATGTGGAACAGAGTTGTGGCATGTAAAAACAAATCCAAATAGCTATTTCTTTTAATAATTCAGAGAAGAATGTATTATTTTTCTCTGTGCAAATCTATATCCCCAAAGCCTGTCTATTCCTGACTACCTGCTGTCACCCCATTTATCCAACAGATATGACTGCCAGCATCTGCTTCTCCTGTTCTGTAGCTTTTCAAAACTAGTCATGCTTGGAAAGCTAAGTAGTTTGATCCACCCTGATGTTGTGTCAAGTAGTTGAAGATGAATGCATATCCTGTGAAAATCTACTACGTACTTGAAATAAGAGAAAATCACATCATGTAGTCACATGATTATCTTCCAGAGAGGTTTTAAGGCCTGTCAATGCAGTGTTCAACACAAAGGATGCTAAAAGTGTCAGAGACTACATCTGCACCAATTAGTGAACAAGTAATATCATGGTTTTAAATGCAAACATATGAACATTTTAGTCTAGTATTGTGAAATACAGATTAAGCAATCTGATTTAAAGATAAAAAAACATGTTTCAATGTTAACTAATTAGTTATTCATACAGAATTTCTTTTCATCTTTAACACAAATATTTGAGTTGAGTCAAATATTTACTCTCTGTATATTAAATTATAATCACAACTTTAATGAACTGCATCATAATAAAACAAAATGAAGAAAGGTGCACACATGTGTCATCTCAGCTACTTGGGAGTCTGAGGCAGGAGTATCACAAGTCAGAGGGTAGCCTCTACAGCTTAGAGACACCCTGTCTCAAAATAAAATAAAAAGGGCTTGGAGGTGTGTCTCAGTGGAAGAGAGGCTATGGGTTCAAACCCCAGTACCACACAAACATACCAAAAACAAAGAAATACATAAAATTCTTCAGCATTTCTTTATCTTTGTGCTGTAAAACACCACATAGGCTATATGGAAATTAACCTGAGGTATACCCTGGCTCTCACACAAAATATATTCTACACTGGCAAAAAATAAAGAACTATAAAAGGAAGAAAAGAACAATAACTTCTCATAGTTATTTTTAACAACATAGAAATATTTTTGTTTTCCAACATATGCTTAATATTTCATTCAATAAGCATTTATTAAATATCTAAACCTAATACACTGTATTAACATTTATATTAATTAAATTCTCACTTTTACTTTATTAACTCAAATTCTTAGAGGCATAGGGGCTAAAACAGCAATAATATGAATACTTTATGAAAAGTAACATCACTACAAAATCACTAAGTGTTAGGGAAATTACAACAAACATCTTTAAAATTTTATTTCTGGGGTAACCCTTATTATAGGTCACCTCGCACCTTATGGGAGCTCTGTCTCTTTTCTTCTAACTTGAATAAGTCTTATTCTTTTATTCCACTCCTGAGGAAACAATGGAAAGGGGGAGAATAAAACAATACAAAGTAAAATTAAACCAGGGAGATAAACAAAGGTTACATAAAAACTTCAACTGTTATGCCATGTTTCCCTGCATTATCTTTTTTCACAGCACATATAACCACCAGATATACATATATATATATATATATATATATATATATATGTGTGTGTTTTTAAAATACCAGCTTTTTGAGATTTAATTGGCATAGGAATAAATTAACTTTTATTTTTTATTTTATTGTTTTATTATTTTTAGATACATACAACACCAGGATATACCCTGACATAATCACAAAAGAGCAACCTACTCCAATTAAGAACACCCACACTTCCCTTTCCCTTCCTCCCATTGATCCCTCTTTAATCCATTTTCAGTTTACTTTGTTTATTTTTTAATTAGTCTCCTGTGCTTAACCCAGTGCTGGGACCCACCATGCCACATCCATGCATGCACATATGAAAGGTCAGTCAGATTCATTCCACAGTTCTTCCCTTTTCCAATCACTTCTTCCTCCTCCTAAATTCCCTTCATCTACTCTACTGATGTTTCCTCTATTTTGATGAAATTCCCTCTCCAATTTTTTCTCCCCTTCCCCCTCTCTTACTTTTTCTCCCCTCCCCACACTCTTTCTTTTTGGATTACCTTCTGGATATCAGAGAAAACATTTGACCTTTGACTTTTAGGACTGGTTTATTTCACTTAGCATGATACTCTCTAGTTCCATCCATTTGCTGCAAATGCTATAAATACCATAAGTTCATTCTTTTTATGGCTGAGTAACATCCATTGTGTATATGTACACTACATTTTCTTTATCCATTCATCTGCTGAATGGCATTTAGGTTGGTTCTATATCTTGTTATTGTGAAGTGCTATAAATGTTGATGTGACTGCATCACTGTAGTATGCTGCCTTTAAATCTTTTGAATATTCTGAGAATATGGATGGGTCATATGTTGGTTCCATTCCTAGTTTTTTGAGGAATCTCCATACTGCTTTCCTTAGTGAAAACTATAGAACACTAAAGAAATTGAAGAAAATCTTAGAAGATGGAAAGGCCACTCATCTTGGATAGGCAGAATTAACATAGTCAAAATGCCATACTACAGAAAGTATTATACAGATTCAACACAATCCCCATCAAAATTCCAATGACATTTTTTACTGAACTAGAAAAAAGCAGTCATGAAATTCATTTGGAAAAATAAGAGACCTAGAATATTCAAAACAATCCTTAGTGATAAGAGTGAAGCAAGAGACTCACAATATCAGACCTGAAATTATATACAAAGTTATAATAATAAAAACAGGATGGTACTGGTACCAAAACAGACATCAAAACCAATAGGATAGAATAAAGGCACAGAGAAAAATCCACATAAGTACAGTTACCTGATACTAGACAAAGGTGCCAAAAACACACATTGGAGAAAAGATAGCTTTAACAAATGGTGGTGGGAAAACTGGAAATACATATGTGGAAGGATATAATTTAACCCTTCTCTCACACCCTGCACCAAAGTCAACTCAAAATGAATCTAATACATAGGAATTAGACCAGAAACACTGCAACTACTAGAAGAAAATGTAGACCCAATGGTTAAGCATGTTGGCCCAGGAACCAACTTCCTTAAAAAGACTCCTAAAGTACAACAAATAAAATAAAAAATCAATAAGTGGGATGCCATCAAATTAAAAAGCTTATACACAGCAAATGAAACAAGAGCATAAAGACAGATATATTTCTTTATATATATAAACTATTGGCCTACTACCATTGGAATGTAAATTCCTTTGGATCAGGGATTTTCCTTATTCACAGCAGTCTATTCTAGAATACAGTGTGATATGTAACAGGGACCTGACAAATTGTTGAATGAATAATTGGTACAAGAAAAGTTGAAATGGAAAAAATAAAATAAACAGATAAATACTAGGATAGATAAATTGATATTTTGCAGTGTGGGTGAATGAGCCCAGGGCCTCACCTATGCTAAGAAAGCATGCTACTCCTGAGTTATGTAACTCTTGGCCCAGGGCAAAAACATGCATTTCTGAAAGAAAAAAAGTTGTCCCCACAATGGAACCACCTTCAATATTTACATCTACCAATATTACAATTGCATTTACCCTTTGATTCAGAAACACCAGGTGAAAGAATTCAGCCTATAGAAGTACCTCTACATTTGACATTTAGAAAGGGTTATTTATGAAATTTCCTCATGTAGGTGTCTGTTTAAATGAAATATGACCATCCACATGATGAAATACAATGCAGTTGAGGGAGAAATTTTAAAAAAAGTGAAAGGAGGAAGGCCTTTATGTGCCCATGTGGAAAGATCTCTGCTTGGCCTCAATTGTTTGTCTCAGACAAATAGAACTCATTTTCTAGCACTACAAGAAGGCACATGAGCAGTACACCCTCAGTTTCTGGGTCTTCATATCCACTTAGGTTTGAACCCAGAGCCCCTACCATGGAAAAACCCCAGGAAAAACCACAGAGTTATTTGTCTCTGATATCAAAGCCAACTTCATTAAAGAAATGAAGGAAGAATTTCCTTACATACATATTTTACAAATGAGGAAACTGAGGACAAATAATGAAAAAACCAAGGAAGATCATGAGTAGCATTGCCATTCAGAGCATGAATCTCAGATCACATTCTCCACAAGCCCCACCTAGACTTGTCCTATATTGATGAACTTGAATTTGTTTTTGAACTGTCCATTCAGACACCTGTTCCCAGCTGAGGTCAGGGTATGTGCCTGTGATCTGCTTTACATTATTTAACACTTGCTTGAGTCATATTCTTGAAAGGGGGGTCTATTCATATGCAGTGATTTATTCCCAAGCCTCTAGAATGGATTATGGCACACAGAAGGCTCTGTTTACTGTCTGACCCTCCCAAAAACCCTACATGGCAAGTGCTGTTATTTTACACATAAGAAGTCTCAGACACAAAGACATCTTGAGTTCATCCATTGATACTTTCATTCATTCACATATCAAGCACCTGTCTACTGTTAAATGTTGTATGTTGGGGAAAAAATGATGAGCCTCTGATATGTTCCTTGCCTTGAAGTTCACAGCCTAACAGGTGGGACAGCACCACACCTACAAGTCATAGTGAGGCTTTAAACTGGAGCCTCCTGTAGAAAAAAAAAATTGGTACTAGTTCTTGAGTGAGCACTAGAACCAGTTACATAAATAGAGGTATCTTCAGTGCCAGAATTGAGGCCACCTCCATCACTAGGTCTTGTGCCCTTTCTGGTACCATAGGAAAGTGTGTATCAGTCCCAGAGGAGTAGTACTGCTCCAAAACTTGTCTAAAATGGAGCAATCCCAGCACTTTCCCATATAATATCTTCTGTTCTAATTTCACAATCAGAACCCCCAGCAGCTCTAGCATCCACCATAGTACCAGCCTAGAGATACCTTCAACTCCAACTCCTGAGCTATAATCAGGGCCAACTCAAGTGCCATGGTCTTGTGTGTATTCCTTGGCTGGCAGCTATTTATTTTAATATTTCCTCTTTCATATTCTTTGTAGATTATTATGTTTTATGCTTATAATTTTACAAAAACCAAAATTTAACCTTGCAATCATTTTAAATTGTACTATTCAAGGGCATCAACTACATTTCCTATCAACTCTATTTCCAGCATCAGCTTTGGAAAAATCTCAAGAGTTAGATTCAGCTACAGAAGCAGTGACAAAGCTAGAGGCATTGAATGTGATACCCAACTATCAGTGGCCATAGGGCTAATTCATAACCATTTCTAGCTGCAAATCAAGACCTAGATCTTACTCTGTAGCAGCCACAGGGAAGAACTAGTTCTGGCACAGGATTTTTCATCCCCCACAAAGGTGCAATTTTGTCTGTTCTTGGGCATCCCTGCTAGAAAGGACTCCACCTATAAAGTCTAGTATCAAGCATTTCTGCTGCTCTAGAACTTGAGCCAGCTCTGTACCAACTACACAGAAGACTCTGTGCCAGTCTGGGGAGCTAAAGCCTGCTGTGACAGATCAATTGATGCCAACTCCTGAGTTCCAATCAGTACCTGCTCCATCGCCAAAATATTCCTTTGTTCTCCCTGAGACATTATCTTTTTATTTTTAATCATTTTTATTTATTCTCTTGTGTATTTTAAGTATTAAATTTTAAAAGTTAAGAATTTACTAACTTTAATTGGGGGCATGAAGTCCATGACTGGTGCTATGCAATTATAACCATAATCTAATTGCAGGACATTTAATCACCACAAACAGATTCCCTATGTCCTTTAGGTATTCACTTCCAACTCCCCACACCCCACCCTGACAACCATTAATCTGCTGTCTCTGGATGTCTCTCATTGGTCTGTAGATCACTCATGAGCACAGTTGATCATCCCTCTATTACTCTCCTCAGGAATGAAGTTGTATAAGCCAATGTGTTCTATGTCATGAATCCTACCATGCACTAGAAGTGACCCTTACCCATATGACAATCAGGGGCTAGCTTATTCCCCCAAGCATGAAGCAGGGAATCTGATATTACCAAAAGCATCATCTCATTGATTTCAAGAATGAGAGTCACAGGTTCACCTTTATAAGGTTCATCTGACTGGTGGCTAAGCACTTAAGATAAATGTTCAGCATTACCTTGGCAATTTTTGCCACCCACCATCCCAGCTCATTCCAGACTCCTGTTTTACCTAAACTTCTCCTGTGCAGGAAATAATACTGTTTTAGACAGCATTTTTACTGCTTAGACTAAAAAACCTGAGAATTTTAGAGGAGGAAAAGAGGTCATGGTTTTGGATGTCTTAATCCATAGACAGCCAGCTCTATTCCTTGGAGGTCCAGGTGAGGTAGAACATCATGAACAAAGTGTATGTGGAGGAAAGCAGTTCACATGATGATCAGAATTCAGAGATAAAGAGAGATAGAAAAAGAAAGACCACTTTCCAGATGCAAAATATATACCCCAAAGGCATGTCTTCAATGACCCACCTCTTCCAGCCACATTCTACCTGCCTTCAGTTACAACTCCTTTAATCCCTATAGGGTTAAGGCTCTCATAACACAATCATTTCACCTCTGAGCCTTCTTTTGTTGTCTCACACACTAGCTTTTGGGAGACATCTCACATTTAAATCATAACAAACACCCACCAGAAGACAGGCCATTCTGAACTCTGTGAGCCACTGGTAGCAGAAGTGCTTTTTGTGATATGGGAACAAGAAGTTGCAAGGACTTTAATCAAGGAGCACTGTCAATATATCAGGGACCCTGATGGTTCCAAGATCTACCCTAAGATTCCTCACTTTCCTGGTGAAGGTGCCCACCATATGTGTCCACAGTTACCCAAAGCACCACTCATGTAGAGGTGTGACTGTGCAAAACTGATGCTCCCAGGTGGCTGCTAGGTCCTAGCATATAACCAGGACCAATGACATCCTCCACTCCCTGTCTTCTGAAAATCTCAGGGGCAGCCACCCTATCAGCACCAAGGACATTGGTGACATGCTCAGTGTACCCTTGACTGATTCTGCCAGCTGCTAAGTGTCATGGATACTGTGTTCAAATCCCCTTATGGTCAGCAGAAGATGACTAAATACCATTCCCTTCAAGTCATTGTCTTTCTGGTGTCAGGTTTCCCACCCTGCACCCACCTCCACTGGATGCTGGGGGAATCTCTGAGACCATCTCCCCCTCTTTAACTTCCACCACATCTGTGACCACATTCACATATGAACTTCCATGGGATGCTGCAGCCGAGGCTGCTCACTGTGACCCTTCATTTGGAATTTGTGCAGTGCTGTTTTGTATGCATCTGGCTGTAGGAGGTAAGAAAACAGAAAGAATCCTGATGATCTAGGAAGCAGGTGTGGTCTCCTCACAACTGTGTGATCTCATGTATATATGCACCCATGTGCACATGCAAACACACATACATAAACACCATGCCACTGGAGAGAATCTGGAACTGTCCATGTGGGGATCAGAGAGGTGGGATATCCCATGCTGATCTTCCCTTGGATGCCCTGTTTCACCTCTGACCTCCTGAGAAAAATCACCAGAAGTATCAAGGTCAAGGACTGACCCAGTATCTCCAGACTTGGATAAGAACCCTACTTCAAGTTTTTCTGAGACCTGAGCTGGTATGTTGGTAGACTGCATAAGAATATCACATTCTCTCTTGGTTCTCCTTAAAAGGGATCTGGTTGGGACTGGATATTGAATGTGTGTACCTGGCTACCAGGGTTCCAAGTTGTATTTGGTTTATTATCAGGGAAATGAGGTCATTTCCTGGGATCTCCTTACCTGAGTCTCTTCCTTAAACAAGCCCTCCTCAAAGCCCTCCTGGGATGCTAACTGTACCCTTCTCCTCATGACATGTGCACGACTGGACACAATTACAAAAGCACACCCTGACCCACCAAGACTGGGTGAGCCATCAATAGAGTTGGGTTCATACCTGCTCCCTCATTCTTTCAGGTGTGTGACCCTGGACAGCTTAATGTGCCTCTTAGGGCCTCCCCATTCTCTCAACATGTTCCCTGGGAATCATTCTAGCATTTACTTCTTAGGTTTTCATCTGGTGTGCTTATGTTACTGGCTATGCCTTAAGACTGGAATCACATGTTGCTAATGCACAAACTTAGAGATGGATCAATACCAAGAAGGGGAGAGAAAAAGAATACTATACAACTCAACTCAGACCTGAGTGCCTGAGTGAAAGTCCCTTCCTTCTTGGTTTGATTTTTTACTCTGCACCATGATAAACTTGAAGTGGCAGACCCTGAAATCATTTCCTGTGGAAAAAGAGCTTCCAATGGCTTCCCATGAGATGTAAAATTGGATTATGTGCCTCTTCTCATTGTATGATGTGGTGACCCCACAGAAATCCCAGGCACTTTCTTGTGCCTAAGACCTCTAGTACCCTCTCTTCTAGGTGGATCAAACTCAGCATCTGAGTTCCAAGGAACAGAAATTGGCAAAAGTCATGGGATATCACTTCCAAGGTTGAGTTATAGAAGTCTGAAGTCCCTCTTTTGTGCTTTCCCCTCTCTTCTCTCTCTCTCTCTCTCTCTCTCTCCATTCTCTCTCTCTGTCTCTCTCTCTCTGTCTCTC